>NW_017682102.1:0-10487 GCF_001879085.1 Nicotiana attenuata | reverse complement strand
AGGTTGACCTTCCTCCTAGTAGGCTATCAGCTAAGCGGAAGGTGTTGGTGCACTCCACTTGCTACGGAGTTGCCTATTTGGTCAGTATGATTTGGACATGTATTGATTGGTATGGTGGGGCCCTCCTTTAGGATGTGTATGTACTCTTAGAGGCTTGTAAATAGATGTCATGTATCTGAAGGATTGTATGGCCTTGTCAGCCTATGTTTAGTGTACGCGTGTTCATTTTGGTCTTATAGGACTATATGTCACATGTATAAGTTTATATTACATGTTGAGTCTTCCTATTCAAGTATTCCCTTATGTTTTATTCTGGTTATATCATGACATCCCTTCCGGCCTATTTACCCATGATTGTATGATAAGAAAGATACGTTATGTTGGTACTTGGTTGAGTAAATTACTGAGTGCCTGTCGCGGCCTTCTGATTTGGGTCGTGACAAAAGTAGTGTCAGAGCAGTTCTGTCCTAAGGAGTCTACAAGTCGTGTCTAGTAGAGTCTTGTTCATGGGTGTGTTGTGCACCACACTTATAAACAGGAGGCTACAGGGCATTTAGATCTATCACTCTTTCTTCTTACTCTCGATCGTGTGGTAGAGCTCAATTTTAAGAATTCAAACTCCTAAATTCTATTTTGTTCGTAATACAATGATACCTACATCCAGAAAGACAGTTTGTAAGACATTGAATATTGTTGTGGAAGAGTTGATCAAAGGAACTCAATTTTGGATCATGCTTATGATGAGTAAATGCGAGGTCTTCAGTAGGTCATGTGTGTACTAAGACGTGTAAGCTTCTTGATAAGGAGCCCTAAAGAATGAATATATATCCATCCATATGGTAAAAAGCAATAAGAGAATCAGAAGGTAGATACGAGTTTTAACAAGTAAAAGAAACAAGGTGAGGAAGGATACGACGTCCCAGTTAGTGAAGATTATCAGTGTTTACAATTCAGGTAGAAAAATATAAACATCTTGAGTTACTTTCAACAGTAACAAAGATATATACTATTGACCACATCCATCTCAATTATTCCTTATGGGAGCTAACATATATAGTTTAAGAGAAAGATGGGATATCAGGATCCAACTTGGGTTAGAGTAACCCAAAATGGTGGATTGAGTCTGGGCAGCCAAAGGTGGAACAATGTTTTTTTGATGTTTTCAGAATAATGCGACAGATAGAAGTATTAGCAGGAGAATAAGAAGAGAGTAAATGAAGCATTATGAGTAAGGTATGATAAATGGGTGATAACGGTAAATCAAACAATGGTAGGATGATAGAGTCTATGGTCAAGTGAAGGAAAAGACAAGAGATGACGGGCTTTGAGACTATAAAAGAGTATATGCCATAAAGTCTTATCCTTATTTTGAGAAATAAGTTGGTGACTCCAACATGATTACTAGAAAGCTAAGTTAGACCCCTAGAGTAATAGAAATCAACATAGGCTAGTATACAAAGAAAATCGAACATGATAGGGACGGGAGGATTCGATAATAGTCGACATCACGAGATCTTCAGAGACCATGTTCCAACAAAAATAGAAAGGACAACGGAAGAATTACCTTTAAAGGTCATTCGGGAAGACGCTTACCTAAAGTAAGCAATGTGAGCAAAGTTATGCTTAAGGGACTAAGTGTGCCAGCTACACTAGGTGTCACCCTCGCGCGTAAGGAATTCAGTTATCCCTAGTAGGGAAGGGTTACCTCAAGGCGAGTAACAGTCAGTGGGGACGTGAAAAGAAGCCAAAGATGAAGAGGTAAACAATATATAGGTGAATCTTCATAACATTAAATGCTAGTACTCTCCTAAAGAGGGGAAGATGGTTTGATATAGTAGTAAGTTGTAGTTATGTAGTTCAAGTAACTATGGAATAGTAAAGAAAGAGTGCGGTAAAAAGGCGAAAGGAATGAGATTACATTTATTCAGATCCTACAAATATGTTACGACTCCAAAACATTATTCAAGCACGATGTCGGGGAGAGGCAGTAAGGGTTCCCGTCCAGGATGTTATTGATACTAAGTGCGAATGAACATTTGATACATAAGTATCCAGTGCGAGAGGTAAGTTAAGACAAAGGAAACAACCAAAGAGAGATTATGCAGAATATAGATATGAAAATGGATCAACGAGTATTTAGTAGTTGATTCAGGAAGAGCCTAGTTATGGTTAGACAAGAGGATACAGATAAATCAGCAGATCGTGCAAGATAAACCTAGTGAACCCCAGCATAGGGAATTCAGTCTCACAGATACGAAATTGTAATCCTTGAGAAATATTCGGATAGGAGTTGAGGTAGTTATAGTTGCCGTAAAAAGTGTTAGGGAAATAAAAGAGAGTGCCACTGGGGAGACAAAAAAAATTTGAGGTCAGAAGTAACCCTGCGTGAACAAGGGCACGAAGGTATATAACTGACGATATTTATAAGTGAGTAAAAACATCAAAATTTTTGTCAGGTATATGATGGTATAAGCTCACAACTTTACAAGAGTCAGAGAGTCTTCCATAAATCATACAATAAAGGCTAGCTGAGGAAATCAGGAAGAATGCTTCAAACAAAGCATAGTGACCTAAATAAATAATTGTCTTGTAACAATAGTCTCACTACGGCATTGTATGCTCTCCATAACAAAGTGGCACATGTCGTAACTGAGGAACGGGAAGTAAAATCCAACGTAATATTCAAGATCATATGAGTTTCACAAAAATTCCAATATATGTGGGCACTAAGATAAGCCAAGTATTCATGCAACAAGTGGCAGAACAACCAAGAAAGGTAATTGCTTACTTTTAACGAAAGCTGAGAAGGCACGAAAGGAATTATTCGATCTATGACCCAGAGTTAGTTACGTTATGAACACACTTAAGATTTCCGAGAGTTATCCATGCGGTATATATGTTGACAATGATACAGCTATAGGAGACTCTAGTAAAATTTAAAAGAAAGAATTGTCTCCACGTCACACACAAAAGCTTGAATTTCTAGAAGTTATATCATGGATGTTCCATAGCGTCGAAGAGGGGCTAGAGTAATAACTAGTACCTTGAGCCTCATATCAGAAGATAAAGTAAGCCTACTTAAAGGCCGAGATAGAGAAGGAAACTAAAGAGTTACATCAGCAAAGTGAATTAGAAGTCTGATTATTAGACCTCGATGAGTATAGAAATTGTGATTCAGAACATTGTAGAATCACTCTAAATATCAGAGGTACAAAAGAGATAGTAAAAATGGCATATTCAATAACGGCTCTACGATAAATCTAGTTAGAACAGTACCAACCTCATAAGAAGTTAGTATGAAGCTTTCGGTGGATTGTGTATGCACATCATGTGCAAGTATTATAGTGGAGCTTTAAGGTGTGGGTGTGAATTCCACCTATGTGGAACGGAGGTTATGAAAGAGATAGAAGATACGATGCAAGATTTAAAGGTAAGTAAGGTACGTGTGAAGAAGGTACGAGATGCCCAAGTACAAAAGGTTACGAATAATCCAGATATCAGATAGAGGTACAGAAGCATCACAATTTTGTATCAAGAAATGATAGTGGTGTCGTCGGTGGCATATTTTTCAGCATGCGGTTTCCAAATATAAAGAGGTCTAGTTTAGAGGGTAAATAAGAGTTAGAGACAATATGACGTCTCGCTTGAGGTTCCAGAATAACATAAGGAAACAAGGTTTTAGCTAGAGAAGAGTAAGGATAACAAAAGGTGAGTGAGAAAGTGACGAGAATACGTAAGTCCTCGGGATTAAACCCATCACAACAAGAGAGCTGATGGTTTTCATAAAGTTATAAAAAGCTCGGTATAGCATGAGTGAACTCAGAGGAGTTTAAGACTAGGAGAATTTAGAAAAGATGGAATGCTGCCCTAATGATAGAATAAGGGTGTAATTGTAATAGATAAGTGGATGACGTTTAGACCTTTGATTGGGTGATGATTTAAAGAAAAGGGATTTCATGAATTGTACAAGATTAAAATACCCCCCATAAGGTGAATCACATTGGAATGCTATGAAATACAGTTAATGAAGTATTGTATCGTCCCTAAGTGGATCATGCAAATAACTTGAGATGTTCCTCGATGCAACGTGAGCCCTAACGACATGAATTACAAAAGACGTTTCAAGTGATCAATGATAGATTATAGATCAACATTAAGGTGAATCAACAATAGACGGGTACAAGTTCCAAAGTACGAGATGAGATTTGTTTGTTATTCTTAAGATGAATAGTAATTAGGAAGCACCAAAGGACTTAGATTTGTACATATAGGATAAGCAGCGAGAGAGTAACCTGTAGTTGGGTAGCAAACCTCGGTAGTGATAAACTGAAGTAAGTGTTATGGTATAGTATAACCTACCTAGATGTAGTAAAGTCATAAGGATAGATATACAAGGCTATGAAACAAGATATAGCAATAGTCGTAAGTTTGTTAAAGTACCAAGCGAATGACTTCAGTACACCTATAGATGCCTAGAGGGACAACTTGCTATAGTTCTGTATATATTCACAAAGTGAGGCCTAGAGATTGGATAAAAGCTGAAGGAGGTAGGAGAGAAGAGTCGCATAGGCGCACATACAGGCTGCATAATAGAAGGTCGCAACAGCTACGAGATTTGAAGAATTCCGACGACAAGTCCTGGTGTGAGAAAGAGACCTAAAGGGGGAATGCCCTAGCCTTCGGATTTATACACAAAATAGTTGCCTAGATGGAAAGGAAAATATTATAATATTCATAAGTGCTATGGGTTATGAGACTAATAGGCGCATCAGTCAACATTCGAGGACGAATGTTCCAAAGGGGGAAATGATGTTACACCCCATGTTTTCGTATATGAGAGTATTCGTAAGTCAATTGATGTAAGCTCAGAAATGAGATCAACTTTGAAAGTACATAAAGTAAGTTAATCATGTTACAATGGTGGTTACAAATATTTAAGATCATGAATACCAAGTACCAAGAGGGTTTAAAGGCTTAGAAGCTAAATGAATTGAAGAAAATAAGTTTCGTCGATAGTCGACAAGTTGGGAATGTTGTAACATGTACTTTTGGGGAGAGAATAGGGTATTTAAAATTATAAGGAGATTAATTTATGAGTTATTTTAGTCGTATGATAAACGTGTGTTATGATTTGACGTCAAGCGAGTTGTGAAACAAAAGTTGAAAAAGGTCATCACAAGTTACATTCATAAATGTGTTGAAACTTAGGTCAAAGGTAACTGCATTTTTCTCCCAATATACTTAGAGTTATGAGGCGTTACACCCATAAAAATGAATCTCTATGAGTCTATTTTCTAATGCATTAAACCATTTGTCAATACAACATCGGATTGGAAATATATATTCAGTTTTGTGGGACTGCGCAGGCTGCTTTGTGACATGTAGGTGTGTCACCTACTTGGTTAAATTAGAACCGAAAAAGAGGCAATTTCGGGTCAGCCAAAGAGCCCATTTAAAGGATTATCTCCTGAAATATAAACCTCATTATACATCACAAATAATCAGACCTAAACCCCTGCAAACTTCTTCCCAAAAATTACTCAAAACCCCAAATTGATTTTCTCTCCCTTTCAAGTTCTAATTGGGAGTAATACCTAGAGTTCAAAGAACCAAGATAAGGGCTGAGTTATCCAACAAATAAGGTAAGTTTACTGCTATATTACATCCATCTTTTCTGCTGTAAATTCATGGTAAGTCGTTCTATACTTGTAAGAACTCATGGGACGGTGATCGGAAGCCGTGAGTTCGAGTTATTCACTTGTAGGAGACTGTTTTGTAGACTGTTTTGTGTTGCTGTTGGGCTGCGTGTTTTACTACTGTTTTGTGGAGTTTTGGAGGAGGAAGGGTGTGGTGAAACACCATATAGATGTAGGGTGCTGGGCTAGTCGTTCGTCGTAATATTTCCGGGTCGTTTGACACTAGTACGGTGGTCGTTTTGTGTATGAAAAGATTGGAGTGTGTTGGGCTGTTTTGTAGTATTTGACGATGTAATATAAGGCTAGAAAACAATGCATATCTGTTATTATTGTTGTGTTATTGTGTTGTTGGAGTTATCTTGAATTTGGAGGAAGTAAGAATTATAGGGGACATGTTGCCCGTTTTTATACAAAATAAGCTTGTCGTCCGTTGTGCGATAGTTGTACCTTTCATAACTTGATGATAGTATTTTATCATTGTTGTAGATTCAGGTGCGAAGAGGCGAGTTCAACTTGGTGATTGGAAAGGTTGTGATAAGGTATGTTAAGGCACTTACTTCTTTCTTTTGGCATGATCTAAAGTGACAGGAACATAAACGATACGCTAATTCATAACGGATCTAGTCCTAGGAACTAAGGTCTCCATGTTGTTCTATCCTTATAAAGTTATTCTATGCAAGTATGTACGATCCTTGAATCCTACTGAGGTTCATATTGAGGGTATGGATGTCCATAATATTAATCAAAGTTGCAACGACCTTAAGTTAGTCCGAAAGGTTTAGACCGTGATTCCATGAGTCTAGCATGCATTATATATAGTATCTATTTTACTCTACCAAGCCGCGCTATAGTTAGCATGGTACGGTACCTATTGTGCAACCACTGATTGGTTGGGTTTACCTAGCTCCACGTGGACGGGTATGATACTACTGAGCCTTATGATGGCCGGGTACGTTTTTACCGAGTCCTCTTTGAGGCTGGGTACGATATGATGATGATAATGCCCACAGAGGCGAATAGGTGGTTTAAGGATTGGTACAAGTTTGAATGATGTTATGGGATATGTCCGTAGGTTTGGTTGAGGTCCTGGGGCCCTCGGGTGTGTTTCGGATGCTCAACGGAGCATTTTGGAGTTGTAAAAATTGCAGAAAAATCTTTCAGCTGTTGCAGATCACTTTCTTCTTCGCGATCGCATCCCAGCTCACGCGATCACATAGAGCAATCTGGAGGGGCCCCAATTCCTTAATCGCGATCGCATGGATTGATTCGCGATCGCGTAGCTCTGCCTTTCCCTTCTTCGCGTTCGCGTGTCCTCAGACGCGATCGCGTGAGGTCCATTTTTCCTCTTTCGCGATTGCATGCCCTTTTACGCGATTGCGTAGGCCTTTTTCCTGGAGCCTTATTTTTACTCTACGCGATCGCGGCCCTATTTTCGCGATCGCGATTCATTAGGCACCTGGGCAGTATTTAACATTTCAAAAATGAGGGTTAGCAATTTTAATCAAAATACAAGCTTGGGAGCTCGGATTTGGGAGCAATTTCGAAGGTTTTTCGAGGGCAATGATTGGGTAACGATTCTCTACTCTCTTATGCCTAATACCCACTAATCTAATCACAAATTCTTCCTTAATTTCGGATTTTTGAATGAAAAATGGATAAAACTTCATAGGCTAAACTATTGAGTTTTGAGTGGGTGTTTGACCTCCGATTTGGGAGATTTTTGTATGGTTAGACTCATTGAAAGTACGAGGGTTCTGAAAATAAGAAAATTATTCAATTCCGAGATGTTGGCCTGAGGGGCGTTTTGGTCATTTTACCTAATTTTGCGTCTTGTCTTTGAATTTAATAGTACAATCAGTTGCTTGAGATGTTATTTACGATATGTAATTGAATTGAATAGATTTAGGCCATTTGGAGTCGGATACTCGTGGCAAAAGTGTAATTTCGAGTTGATTTTGGAGCCGGTTCGAGGTAAGTGGCTTCTTCTAGTTTAGCTAAATTTAATTAAATGTTTCCGCAATTTATAATAATTTCTGCATTGTTAGGCTCACCTAGTTGTAGGAACTATGTGCCATCACGACATGTTCATGGAGGGTGAACTGGGGTTGTGACATTACCAGCCTTCAGTAAATCGATCATAATTTTCTGTACAAATATCCAAATGATGAATGGTTTAACTTTCTGACAACTAGACACCAAGGGCTACAACTTTCATGTTTTTCTCATCTCCCAATTCCTTATAGATTGCAAGATATAAGCTTCCAAAGTCAGCTCTGTGCATCAGAAATTTTGTACACTGCTGTATCCAAAAACTACAGTACTAGCCTTCAGTAAGGCGATCATAACTTTCTGTACAAATGTCCAAATGATCAATGGTTTACCTTTCTGGAAACTAGAATCAAAGGGCTACAACTTTCATATTTTGATAATTTCCATATTTATAGATCGAGAAATATAAGCTTCCAAAATAAGCCATGTGCATCTGAAATTTCACTATTGTAGAAAAAAAAAAACAGCAGTTAAAAATAGCCTAGAAATGGTTCAAAACCACTCCGAAACTCACCCGAGCCACTCGGGACCTTGTCCGAATATACCAACAAGTCCATAACATAATACAGACATAATCGAGGCCTGAAATCACATCAAATAACACCGAACAACAAATCTCACCTCGAATCGAACTTATGAGTTTATGAAATTTTCCAAATTCTATGTCTTGTGCCGAAACATATCAGATAAATTCGGAATGACTTCAAATTTTGCCTGCAATTCATAAATGACTTAATGGAGCTATTCCAATTTTCAGAATCAAATTCCGACCTCGATATCAATAAAGTCACCTCCCAGTCAAACTTTTCAAAAATTTTCCATTTTCCAACTTTTTCCAAAATGCACCGAATTGTCCTACGGACTTCTAAATTCAAATCCGGACATATGCCCAAGTCCAAAATTATCATACGAAGCTATTGGAATCATCAAAATTCCATTCTGGAGTCATTTCCTTGAAAGTCAAACTCCGGTCAACTCTTTTCATTTAAGCTTAAAAAATGAGAGTTGTTCTTTCAATTAAATTTTGAATCTTCCGAAAACCAAACTCGACCATACACGCAAGTCATAATACATATTATAAAGTTTCTCGGGACCATAAATCGCTAAACGATGCGTAAATTCTTAAAATGACTCAGGTAAAATAGGATAAATAAATTAAAACAGAGGGAGTATAATTTTTTTTAAAGCTTAAGGCCTTTTCACAAAATTTCGCTTTAGGCCAAAACTTTTCTTGATCCTCCCTTGCTCATTGGATGCTTTAGAGAGGAATTCCAACCTTTAAAGAGAAGTACATATGTTTGGATCCTTCCGAAAATGCATAAAGACCCCATTCAACTTGTCCTGGAAAATTATTTTGGAACGACCCGATCGGTTATTTTGAGCTTTTGCACTTTGATCGCCAGTTTCCGGGCATGACTTGCCCCGTGTAATGTATTATGACTGATGTAGATAGTTGGTTTTGGTTTTCACGAAAATCGGGATGAAATTGAAGGAACAGTCTCAGTTGAAAGCTTTGAGTTTGGAAGGCTTGACCAACGGTTGACTTATTTGTATATGAGTGCGGATCGGAATTTTTATGATTTGGCTAGCTCCGTTAGGTGATTTATGACTTAGGAGCGTGATCGGAATGCATTTTGGAAGTCCGTGGAAGGATTTGGCTTGAATTGGCAAAGTTAGTATTTTGGCGAATTCCGGTTGATAGGTCAGATTTTGATCCGAGGGTCGGAATGGAATTCCGAGAGTTGCTGTAGCTTCGTTATGTTATTTGGGATGTGTGTGCAAAATTTCAGACCATTCGGACGTGGTTTGGTCGGGTTTTTGATCAAATGCGTGTTTCGGAAGTTTTAGAAGAACTTAGGCTTGAATTCGATGTGATTCGATGGTTTTGGTATTGTTTGAGGTGTTTTAATGATTGGAACAGGTTTGAATGATGTTATGGATTATGTTGGTATGTTTGGTTGAGGTCCCGAGGGCCTCGGGTGAGTTTCGGGTGGTCAATCGGACCATTTCATGTTGGGAAAAATTGCAGGTTTTGGCTCCAGCTCTGTTGCAGATGTTTCCTCTTCGCGATCGCGTGAGGAGGCTCGCGATCGCGTAGAGTTATTTCAGGGGCATCCAGGTTTTCTCTTCGCGTTCGCATAGATAGGGTCGCGATCGCGTAGTTCTGCGTTGCTGTCAATCGCGGTCGCATGTCATCATTTGCGATCGCGTAGTTGGGAGATTCTGAGCATCGCGTTCGCGTGAGGGAGTACGCGATGGCGTAGTGTAATTGTGGGCTGTGCTTCGCGATCGCGAGGGCTTTTCCGCGATTGCGATTAAGTAAAATTGAGTGCTGGGCAGAATGTTTTAAAAACCCATTTTCGCGAATTTGAGGTTAAGTTCCTCCATTGTTGGTCGATTTTGAAGCTTTTTGAAGCGGATTGAAGAGGGATTCAAGTGGAATTACCTGGAGGTAAGATTTTTGAACTCAATACTCGTTTTTATTGTGAAATCCACCTAGAAATTCATGGAAATTAAGCCTAAAATTGAAGAACTAGGGCTTGAGAAATTGGACTTTTGAATTGGAAATTTAAGGGCCATTTGAGGTCGGATTTGAGAGTTTTTGGTATGTATGGACTCGTGGCGAGATAAGGAACCCGTTGATGTGAAAATTTTTGAGTTTCAAGAAGTGGGCCCGGGGCTCGGGTTTTGCTAATTTTGGGATTTTTGATATTTTTCGATTGTTCTCGCTTGGGCCATGTT
>NW_017682101.1:9805-10489 GCF_001879085.1 Nicotiana attenuata | reverse complement strand
CTTTTACTTGACCCTTTTCATGCTACTGATACTCTCTCTTTTCTCTATTACTAAGTTAATGAAGTTGACCTATGTGACTACCATGTTTCGATAGTTCACTGTCTACTGACTATGTGATTGTTATTGCATGCTGCTTCTCTTTGCCATAGTTTGGCCTCGCATGCCTAATGTTTATGCGCTCTATTTGTATGCTGAATTCCCCTCTTAAATGACCTTCAATTTCGGACTGATTTCAAACCATCCCTTGTGAAATTCTGATTGCACTCGTATGTTAAGTAATTGATTCTTTCCTTGTTTCGCCTTACTGATTTCCCTGTTTCCTGGTCTAATTTGAACACTTTCCTTTGAACCTTCGATCCCTACTTTTCTACTCAATTTGATTAATTCCCTTACCTTGGTTACATTGGTATTTGATTCCTACCGACATTTCCTTGATTAGAATCTGATGAACCTAGTCTCTATTACATATTGTGTGCTTGTACTATGCTGAAAATATTTCCTTATTTGTTATCTTCAGCCTTATGTGATTTCTTTCCTTATTTAGTATTTGCATGTTACCGTTTAAATTTAACTCCTTAATTAAAGGAAGTACTTATACTGATTTGATTTTAATTAGCACATAGTTCCATAATTACTGCTAAACTATGATTCTTGCCTTATTTTCTACCTGTTTTCAAACTATAA
>NW_017682101.1:0-7518 GCF_001879085.1 Nicotiana attenuata | reverse complement strand
TGGCCGGGAACCACACTAGTGGATCCTGAGGGGTGCCTAACACCTTCCCCTTAGGATAATTTCAAGCCCTTACCCAATCTCTGGTTATTCAAACAAGCTTAGAGTTGAATCTCTATTGGTGTCCTAATGCACCTTAATCATTAGGTGGCGACTCTTCAAGTGCAAAACCAGTTCCCAAAAGGAACGAGTTGTCCCTCCAAATGTCATAAACTCGATTTTGCGAGAAAAAAGGGGGTGCGACAGCATGGCGACTCTGTTGGGGATATTTAGGCTTCTACCATTTCAAACTATTATTGTGAATTTATGCTTCTTTATGTGCAATTACTTGTTTAATTCCTTTAAGCATTCGATCTTTTTCCTCTTCAATTGCAAAACTGACTTGACTTTTTGTTTCTTCCCTTCATTATTGAATTAAACTATGAAACTGTTGTATTTATTGCTTTCTTAACATGCAAATATGTGACAACATGCTTTTAATTATTGCATAATCATGCTCAACATCATATTCCACTCGTGCGAACAAATACCATAGCAACGCTTATAATGAGTGGTTGCGCTCTTCCGATATTACCACCCCCTAAATCCGGAAAAGGCATATTTATGGTAAAACCAGTCGATCAACGGTGTAGTCGACGGTTCTGTGCCTTTCCACCTTGAGTTGTCCGCTCAAGGGTACCAGTCTAAAACCCCATAGAAACCTTACTCTATTTAAACTATGCATGCATCATGGTCAAACCTAGCCGAGTCAGTTATGTTGTCTGCATAATGACTCCTTAAGATGGCTTTGTCCAAAGTCCACTGGGTTTCCCTATACGGACATCGTCACGTTCTGTGCATTTATTTGGAGAACTAAATGCTTTTATGCCAATTGTTGATATTAAATAGTCGAGTCTGGTGGGGGTAAGGGCCTAACCTTATTTGTCTTGCAGAAATATAAGGCACGAAGTCCCCAGATTTGGCATGGTCACCAACATCCACCCAAAACTGCTAAGCTGGTGGAAAGATCTTCACTCCAGTGATCAGACTCTTGTCCGGAAATATTTGGGAAACCTACCTTCTCTCCTGGAAATCCAACCCAACAACAAGATCATAGAAGCTGATACTTTGTTTTGGAATTATGAGAGGTCCGTATTCCGCTTCAGGGACATTGAAATGACACCCTTACTAGAAGAAATATGAGGATTTGCCGGTATACCATGGGAAACTCCGGGTTTGTTAATGCCTGACAACCGCAAGGGTAGGGGCTTCCTCAAAATGATGGGTTTGAAGAAGAATCCAGAACTGACATGTTTGAAAGAATCCTACATCCCTTTTGATTATTTGTGCGAGAGGTACAGTCACAGCAAATCCTACCGTACCTATCCGGACGAGTTTGCCATCACATCATTAGGGCATATTCACCAAAGGGTCTTCGTATTCATGTTTTGTTTCCTAGGGTTGATTGTGTTTCCAATGAAGAAAGCAAGCCACACCAGATTGGCCATGGTAACTAAGACCTTAATGGAAGAAATTGGCGGGCAACCATTCAGCATTGTGTCCATGATCATTGCGGAAATATACCGAGCTCTAGAAAAGTGTCAACAGGGAGCCAGTCACTTCGAAGGCTGCAATTTTCTACTTCAACTTTGGCTCATGGAGCATCTCCAAAAGGGTGAATACCGACAAGGAATTCAACAAAGGGACTGGGACGATCACATTGCTTTCCACCACCCAAAGCGAATGAATTATTTCCCTAATATGTTTGCTCAGCCAGAGAATGCCAAAGGATGGTTCGAACTGTTTGATAAATTGACCGACGAGCAGGTACAATGGATGTTCAAGTGGTTTTCCGACCGAGGAGTTCATCGCCTGATCCAAGGATGCACCTTTCCTGATATTGATCGGCCTGAGAGGAACGTACCCTTACGTCCCTCTCCGGGTTATGAGGCAAGCAGGTAGGAAGCAGGTTGTACCCAGGGTTGACAAGATGAGTCACTTCCAGGCTGACTTCCAGGATGATGATAGTCCTTACAAGTGCCAAGCTCAGCATATGTGGCACTGCAAGATCGTCATGGGGAGGGATACCATCGAGCCAGATAGATATCACGCTGGTTGTTCTCCATACTATTCAGGCTGGTTGGAAGATAAGCATGATGGCCTGGTCCAGCCTGGGTTTGTTCGAGGTCACAGGATCATAGATGAAAGAGCCGAGCACAGGTCAAATACAACCAACTGCGCAAGAGGATCAGGGAGTGCAAAAGCGAGCACCGTGAGATACAAGAAGACAATCAAAAGCTAATTGAGGAATAGAAGGACATGGTTGTCAGTGCCAACAAGCGACTGGTATACTTGGAGCGAGGCATAGTGGGGTTGGAGAAAAAATTTCTCAAGAGGGTCGAAGACTGCCAAAATGTTGAAGGAAACGAAGGCGGACATCTAGCCAGAGCCTACCTATTGCTGGGACTTCGCGAGCTGGGGAAGCTGTTCGATGGAGCCAGGGATGCCGAATCTGGGGAAGCTCCTTCTGGGACCAAAGATAGGAGTTTTCTTCTTTTTATAAAATGTAATAAGGCCAATGGCCACTAGCAACCTTTATTTCCTGTTATTTAGTGTCGATTTGGGATTCGTCTACTTTTTTTATCAATAAAATGAGGCATTTAGCATTCTAAGTTCTCCAAATCAATTTGTCGCTAGGCCTACCTCGGGCACAAAGAGGTCCCCAAATTAGGACACGGTTTACATTCTACACTACGTATTTAAATATCGCAACGCTTTTATAATCCTTACTAACTTGTTACCTTTTTGTTTTTTACTTTTTGTTTATTTCCCCCTCCCCAAAGGTTAGTTCGTGCACTCTGGCAACATCATCTTATTCCACGAGATCCAGGGGCCCTCCACCCACTCCTTCTCTTAGTCCTGTCAGAAACAAGAACAAAGGGAAGATGGAAGATTTGAACAACGCCAGAAAGGAAAACTCAACTGAACGGGTAGAGGTCACTCATGGTCATGTTACTCAGGTTTCCAAAGAAAATGCATCCCAACTCGAACAAAAGCTGCTGAAATTCCAAGAAGAACTTGATCAGGTTTGGAATCTGGAAAATCTGTCATTTTCCCTCACTACTCCAGATATCAATTTCCCAAATGCTCAGAACCCTACACCTCCACAGAACATCCCAAAGCAAAAGAGTCATCCCACTCCTCACCACCACTGCAACACCTGTCATACCTCAAATAACACCTCGTTGCTCATCCCAGAACTCCAGAACCCCACAAATGACCACTGCCACACCCACCATAATACCCCCATCTACGTGGAGACTGTGCCACACTCCACCCAGCCCATCTCCAGCACACCCGAGTCTGATGATAAAGACTTGCTCATCAGAAACATCTTACAATCTGCTGTTGGGACGACCATGCATTCATGCTGCTGGGCCGTAGCATCAACACTACATCAGGCGGTGAAGTTTGAGTGGAATCACCAGGAGGTGATCATTCACGGCGACGGTAGCAATCCTATATACAGTCGCCAGACCATTCCGGCAATCGGAGGCACAAGAAAGTTAGGTGGGGAGACTTATCACCACATCGAGCAAGTCAACGCTGTTGACAAAGACAAATGGTGGGACAATAAAATCGAGAGTATATTGAACTGGAGTGGGTGCGAACCTGGCAAAGGGCTTGGCAAGAGCCTCCAAGGAATCACTAAGCCTATAAAACTCAAGAAACATGGCACCACTTTCGGTCTAGGATATGAGTATACCTGGGAAGAATTCAACAATTGGTAGCCACCATGGCGCGGTCCCTACTACCCATGGAACAACCAATACCGCCTTTGGAGCAGACTTTCCAACAGGCCAACATTGTTTATGGGACAGACGAGGAGAAGGCACTTGCTGCAGTGAAGAACTTGATCTTAGAAGACGATGACATGGATTGTTGTATTGTGTTCAAGGAGGAGGGGGAGGAAGGTCCTTCCATACAAGCCGCAAGTAGAGGAGCATACCTCAACAACTGGACCATCAGAACCACTAGAGCCCGGCAAGCCTCGGGGTAGCAAGGCTGAACAAGCATCATGCACTATCTTTTATTTTTGCTAGTTAATTTTTTCCTTTCGCATTTTTGATTTCCGCAATAAGATCTTCAATGTTCAAAACAGTTATGGAATTTATCAAAGCATTTTGATTTTTCTTATAAATCAACACTCTTATTATTTTCTCTAATTATTTTACTTATACAGCATTACTGTTACTTATCTTGATGAACCAATGACTGTGACATGCAGTGAGACAATGCAACAAACGGACATAGACTCAGAGGAAGATGACATACCGGAGGAGATTGTTAGGGAAGTTGAGAATTTTGAAAACAGACCGAAGTCCAACCTGGACGAGACTGAGGTTGTTAACCTGGGAGATGCTGAAAACGTCAAAGAAAATACGAATCAGCGTCCACTTATCGCCATCAGAAAAGAAGGAATACACAGAATTTCTAAAGGAATATGAAGACATATTCGCCTGGTCGTACGATGACATGACTGGTCTGAGTACATCTATTGTGGCTCACAAACTGCCAACCGATCCAACATGTCCGCCAGTAAAGCAAAAGCTCAAAAAGTTCAAACCTGATATGAGTTTGAAAATCAAGGAAGAAGTCACCAAGCAGGTCAAAGCCAAGGTTCTCAGGGTAGTAGAATACCCGACATGGTTAGCCAACATTGTGCCAGTACCAAAGAAGGACGGGAAGGTCCGAGTCTGTGTCGACTACCGGGATATCAACCGGGCTAGTCCGAAAGATGACTTCCCTTTGCCGGATATACACATCCTGATTGACAATTACGCCAAGCATGAACTGCAGTCATTTGTAGACAGCTTTGCTGGTTATCACCAGATCTGGATGGATGAAGAAGATGCTGAGGAAACGGCTTTCATTACACCGTGGGGAATGTACTATTACAAGATGACGTCGTTTGGCCTTAAGAATGCAGGGGCCACCTACATGAGAGCCATGACTACCTTTTTTCATGATATGATACACAAGAAGATTGATGTGTACGTGGATGACGTTATCATCAAGTCTAAGAAGGCCACTAATCACGTGGAAGACTTGAGGAAGTTTTTCAATAGATTGCGAAGGTACAACCTGAAACTGAATCCCGCGAAGTGTGCATTTGGGGTTCCTGCCGGAAAATTACTTGGGTTTATTGTGAGCCGCCGAGGAATAGAATTGGATCCATCAAAGGTCAAGGCCATTCAGGAACTTCCACCGCCAAAGAACAAGAAGGACGTGATGAGTTTCTTGGGAAGACTTAACTATATCAACCGGTTCATAGCACAATCTACAGTTATCTGTGAGCCAATCTTTAAGATGTTAAAGAAGGACGCCGCCACCAAATGGACAAATGACTGCCAGAAAGCTTTCGACAAAATCAAGGAATATCTATCAACACCACCAGTCTTGGTCCCGCCCAAGCCAGGCAGACCCCTACTACTCTACATCGCAGTACTAGATGGTGCCTTCGGTTGCATCTTGGGGCAGGATGACGAAACAGGGAGAAAGGAACAGGCCATTTACTACCTCAGAAAAAAGTTCACTCCGTACAAGGCCCGGTATTCTCTGTTGGAGCGCACCTGCTGTGCTTTGACTTGGGTAGCCCAGAAGCTGAGACATTACTTCTGCGCCTACACTACATATCTCATATCAAGGATGGATCCTTTGAAGTACATCTTTCAGAAGTCCATGCCCACTAGCAAGCTGGCCAAGTGGAAAATCCTGTTGAGTGAATTCGACATTGTCTATGTAACTCAGAAGGCAATCAAGGAACAAGCACTAGCAGATCACCTTGCGGAAAATCCCGTAGATGGAGAATACGAACCCCTGAAAACGTACTTTCCTGATGAAGAGGTATCATTCATAGGAGAAGACATTGCGGAATCCTATGATGGTTGGAGAATGTTTTTTGATGGAGCAGCAAATTTCAAGGGAGTTGGCATAGGAGCAGTTCTAGTATCAGAAACCGATCGGCATTATCCGGTGTCTGCCAAGCTCAGGTTCCCGCGCACCATCAATATGGCCGAGTATGAAGCCTGCATCCTAGGGATCAAGATGGCCATTGACATGAACATACAAGAGTTGCTAGTAATTGGAGATTCAGACTTACTCATACATCAGGTCCGAGAAGAATGGGCAACCAAGAACTCTAAGATACTCTCGTATTTGCACCATGTGCAGGAGTTGAGAAAGAGGTTCACAAAGACAGAATTTCGACATGTTCCCAGAATCCAGAATGAATTCGCTGATGCATTGGCTACCCTATCATCCATGATACAGCATCCCGACAAAAACTTCATTGATCCCATTCAAGTAAAGATCCATGATCAGCCAGCTTATTGTGCCCATGTTGAAGAAGAAGCAGACGGAAAGCCTTGGTTTCATGATATCAGGGAATATCTAGGAAAAGGAAAAATAACCAGGACTTGCAAATCCTACTCAAAAGCGCACACTTCGGAGGTTGTCCAACAATTTCTTTCACAACGGAGGAATCCTATATAGGAGGACTCCTGACTTGGGAGTACTAAGGTGTGTAGACGCAAAGGAAGCATCCAGACTACTAGAGGAGATTCACGCCGGGACCTGGTGTCCACATATGAACGGTTTTGTCTTAGCCAAGAAGATACTCCGAGCTGATTACTTTAGGATGACTATGGAGACGGACTGCATCCAGTATGTCCGAAAATGCCACCGCTGCCGGATACATGCAGACATGATAAAGGTGCCACCAAATAAGCTTAATGCAACAAGCTCACCATGGCCTTTCGCCACCTGGGGAACGGATGTTATTGGACCAATCGAACCTGCCGCCTCCAATGGGTACAGGTTTATCCTCGTAGCAATCGTCTATTTCACCAAATGGGTCGAAGCAGCATCTTACACAGCAGTGACTAAGAAAGTCATAGCAGACTTTGTCCGCGACCGCATCGTTTGTCGATTCGGGATTCTAGAATCAACCATTACTGATAATGGCTCCAACCTCAACAGTGACTTGATGAAAGCTATGTGTGAAACTTTCGAGATCAGACACAAGATCTCTACAGCCTACAGACCTCAGATGAACGGGGCCGTAGAAGCCGCCAATAAGAATGTCAAGAACGANATTGACATGAACATTCAAGAGTTGCTAGTAATTGGGGATTCAGATCTGCTCATACACCAGGTCCGAGAAGAATGGGCAACCAAGAACTCCAAGATACTCCCTTATCTACATCATGTACAGGAGTTGAGGAAGAGGTTCACAAAGACAGAATTCTGACATGTTCCCAGAATCCAGAATGAGCTCGCCGATGCGTTGGCTACCCTGTCATCCATGATACAACATCCGGACAAAAACTTCATTGATCCCATTCCAGTAAAGATCCATGATCAGCCAGCTTACTGTGCTCATGTACGAGGAAGAAGCAGACAGAAACCTTGGTTCATGATATACGAAGGTAGTACTTAGGACGAAAAAGGACGAACTACCCAGAACTTGACAAACGCTAC
>NW_017682100.1:3882-10491 GCF_001879085.1 Nicotiana attenuata | reverse complement strand
ATTTTTTGGATATGATATTGGGGTGTAGACTGGTTGTCTCAGTGTTGGGTTATTCTAGACTATTGTGCTATGAGCTACGTCGGAAAATGCCACAGGTTGCGTGGCGAGGTGCATCGGATCATGTTCTAGCAGAGTGGTTTGTATTCTAAAGACCAGCGGACGGTTGGGAAGGATTGTTTTTCTTAATTGGGCCCTCGTGGCGGATGTCAGTGCAGAGGTTTCTACCATTGGTTCAGTTCCAGTATTGAGGGACTTTTTCGGATGCGTTTCCTGTGGCCGGGCATGTCGCCGGGCGAGATTGTGGATTTCGGTATTTATTTGGTGCCGGGCAACGTATCGTACGGCTCCGGCAGGAGTTATAGTAGTGGAAGGAGAAGCTTCAGGCTTCTTGATAAAGAGTTCGTTGGTAGGCTAATTGGATACGTGTTTAGCTTGAGTTGGCTTGGTTGGCCCGAATTGTATTGTTGAGGGATAGGTTGATTTGATCGTTATTGAACTTGTTAGTGATCTGGGGAGATCTATGAGTGGCTTTTCTGTGCTGCGAGGCGTTATGATTTTTTGGATATGGGCACATGTGGTGCGGTTCTATTGGGGTTCATAGAGAAAGTCGAGCGGGAAGAGTAATTGAGTGTTGATCGATAAATGGAGTATTAGCTATGACCTATCGGGTTGCGTGACGTATGTTATTTGTTTCACCGTGGGTGTAATGAATTGCTTTGGTTTCAGACATCAAATTGTGCGTGGCTGTCGGTTTTGAGCATAGCGACTTGAGATGTTTCATGTGTAACAATGTTGGATAGGGTCGCGCATTGTAGCAAGGCTACGTGGAGTTATGACCTTTCGAGGTAGATTCAGGTATTCTATCTCTATGATATGAGACGGGGTCTCAGCCTTGTGTGGTGATGGTATTGATGAGCTTGAGGTACAGCTCTTTCGTTTGAGTCATTTTTAGGATTTAAGTATATTCAGATCGTTTCTTACTGGTGCGTGTATTATGCAAGTTGTGGCTTAGGCCTGAGTTGAGGTGTCATATCACCAGAGTGGTGTGTTGGATTCGAGGTGATCGTTGGAGTCATTAATGAATACGAACAGATTTGATTTCAGCTTGTTAGAAGGATAATATCGAGGTTCAGCCCGAAAATCTATTGTGGTAATAGCCAAAGGGAAGTGGCTTCATGAATGGTTGATCTGAGAAATGGTTACGATTTATCGCGTGTTTCATTTATCGTTGGCAGTATGTGAAAGTGCTGGAATAAGACTTTAGCTAATAAGAGGTTTTCTATCGGTATTTGGTTATTGTGGGCAACTGCTGTGATTAGAGGCTATCGTTTCGAGTGTTTGGATTATGTGGTATATCAGGTGGTCTCACCTGAGGTTGCATGTATGGGTTATTACAGCTGGTTCGGGTTTATTCTGAATATAGACGTGAGGTTCTGATCTTGTGTATGATTTCGGAAAGTGCAATGTGGTTCTGCGGTTTATGGTCTAGATGGGTTATGAGATTTCAGCTATGTTGTATTATCGGACCTATATGAGATAGGGTGACATGGGATCACCCCGGGCATATGCATGGTAAAGTTATTCAGTTATTGGATGGCCTCTAGAGCAACTCTGGGTAAGCTCGAGGACGAGCGTTGGTATAAGTTGGGGAGGATGTGACGACCCGACCCGTCGTCTCATGAGTTACCGCTCCGTTTCCCCCATTTTATGCTTCTTCATGCTTCATTATCAATATTTGGTGTGTTACAGTTGATTTGGATTGGTTTTGGTAGGAAATGAGACACTTAGTCTCTTTTAAGAAGGATTAAGTTGGAAAAGTCAACCGGACGTTGACTTACGAGTTAGAGGGCTCGTATGTGATTCCGGTGATTCGGTTAGCTTCGGGGGATGATTTGTGACTTAGGAGTGTGATCGGAATTGATTTTGGAGGTCCGGTGTAGAATTAGGCTTGAATTGGCGAAGTTAGTATTTTGGCAAATTCCGGTTGATGGGTGAGATTTTGATCCGAGGGTCGGAATGGAATTCTGAGAGTTGTTCTAGCTTCGTTATGTGATTTGCGATGTGTGTGCAAAATTTTAGGTCATTCGGACGTCGTTTGGTTGGGTTTTTGATCGAATGCGTATTTCGGAAGTTTTAGAAGAACTTAGGCTTGAATCCGATGTAATTTGATGGTTTTGGTGTTGTTTGATGTGTTTTGATGATTGGAACATGTTTGAATGAGGTTTTAGGATGTGTTGGTGCTTTTGGTTGAGGTCCCGGGGCCTCAGGTGAGTTTCGGGTGGTCAATCGGACCATTTTTGGAGTTGAGAAATTGCAGAAAAATCAGTCCAGCAATTGCAGGTATTTTGGCCTTCGCGTTCGCGAAGGGAAGCTCGCGTTCGCGAAGGGCTGGGATCTGGAAGCTACGCGTTCGCGAGGGTCTAGGCCGCATTCGCAAAGGGTTCATCAGGCTGTTCATTGCGTTTGCGTTATGTGTTTCGCGATCGCGTACAAGGAATTTTGTCTCAGGAGAATTTCTCATCGCGTTCGCGTTATGGTCTCCGCGTTCGCGGAGGTGGAGGAAGAAAGGCACCGCGTTCGCGACCTCTATGTCGCGTTCGCATAGAGTAAACTTTGGTCAATGCAAGGATGTGCTTCGCGAACGCGATAGTTTGACCGCGTTCGCGAAGAAGGAAGGGTCAGACCTGGGCAGAATGTTTTAAAACATTTCATCCGCGATTTTTAGCCATTTTTCCCCCATTGTTGAGTATTTTGAGATCTCTTTGGGACAAATTGAAGAGGGATTCAAGGAGTATTGATTGGAGGTAAGTTCCTTCGCCTAAATACATGATATTATGATAGATTTAACATGGAAATTGGTTGAAATTCATCAAAAAAGGGTAAAGCTAGGGCTTGAGTTTTTGATATTTCAAATTGGGATTTGATAGGTCATTTGAGCTCGGATTTGGGAGTTCTTGGTATGTATGGACTCGTGGTGAGACGAGGAATCTGGTAATGTAAGTTTTGTAATTTTTCGAGAAGTGGGCTCGGGGCTCGGGGCTCGGGTTTTGCTAGTTTCGAGATTTTGCTATTTTCGATTGTTTTCGATTGGGTATTGTTCCCTTAGCATTTTGTGATGTATTCGCTCTGATTTTGGATAGATTCGACGCGCGTGGAGGCTGATTTGAGGGGCAAAGGCATCGCGAGCTAGAGATTTCACCGGTTCGAGGTGAGTAATACTTGTAAATGATATCCTGAGGGTTTGAAACCCCGGATTTGCACATCATAGTGCTGTATTGAGGTGACTTGCACGTCGGATGTGAGCGTGGGGTAGAGCACCGTTGGGGATTGTGACTTGGTCCGTCCCGGTTGTTGATTTTTACCGCGTATTTGACTGAAACTACTTGTTATCTTCATAATTTGGGCTGATTGCCATGTTTGGGATTCGTGCCAACTATGTGAATCCTTCAGGGATTGATATCACTATTTTCGCATTACTTGCATATTATTTGATCATGGTCCAGGGTTTTAATACTGTTTTGCAAACTCAGCCATTTTTTTCTAAGATTTGAAAACTTAAACAACATTTTATTGACGTTTTGAGCTGAGAACTATTATTTTAATATTGCCCAAGTGGCTTATGTGCATTTCTGGACTGAGCATGGATCGGGCTGCGTGCCGCAGCAGTTTTATAGTGATTTCTGGATGTATGGTTGGCTCGGGCTGCGCGCCGCAGTGGTACTGTATTGATATCGAGGCCGAGGGCCTGTTTGATGCCACGAGATGGCTTGATTATTGCGCTTGGGCTGTAGCAGCCCCTCCGGAGTCTGTACACACCCCCAGTGAGCGCCGTCGACGTTAAATATGGATGGATCGGGCTGCACGCCGCAACGGTCATATGCATTGCATTGCACTCATGCATTGGTTCCTGGTTGTATTACGTGTCATGACATTCAGCGCTCTCATTCCATTGGCATCCATGCTACTTCTTGCACTGTTCACCTGATACCCTGGTGTTATTTGTTACTGGAGTGTTGTGCCCGAGGGGCTGACTTATGTGCTGACTTGCACTATCTTTTTCGCATTTATTTGCTTAACTGTTGAGAAAGATATTTTCAAAAGAGGTTTTAACTGAGCCCAGATATTTTCTAAAGGATTTCACAGTTTTACTGTTTTCTCAAAGGGTTGCACTGTTCTATATAGCATGATGGAGTGCCTTACGTGATTTCTTGCTGCTCAGTTATTATTTACTTTTATTGCTCACTGAGTTGGAGTACTCACTTCACTCCCTGCACCTCGCGTGCAGTTGCAGGTATTTGTTACTCGGTAGCGGGTTAGAGCTGATTGAGGATTTTGTTATCGTAGCTGAGCTAGGTGACCGCCGGCGTTCGCGGCACCGGACTTCGTCTTTTGACTCTAAATTTTATTCTGTGTATTATTGGCCCCGTAGTCGTGTTCAGACTTCTCTAGGTGCTCGTGACTTGTGACACCCCGGTCGGGCTGTGTTGGGTTGTAAATATTGATTATTACTGTCATTAAGTTGTATTTATCTATTCATTTATGTTTAATAATTTTGAAAGAGGCGTTGTTGTTCTGTTGGCTGGCCTTGTCTTCACGAGAGGCGCCATCACGACTAGTGCGGGTTTTGGGTCGTGACATCAATGTTTGGAGGCTTGGGTGGTATTTTGTTTTGAGTTTCATACGGCCGGGGAGTCATCTTGAGAGAGAAACTCAGACTCTATGAATATCCAATGCATTTATATGTTCAACAACTAATAGTATTTGAATGCTTCTTTGTTTATACCATATTTTTCAAGTAATATTTTCTTACGAAAAATTATATTTAATATTTCTCGCGCAACGCTTGGGTACGGATGTTAGTTATTTAGGAAAGGCCAAATACATGACAACCACCTAAACTTGGCACCAAATTCCACTTTGACACCTCAACTAAAAGCCCGTTTGGCCATGAATTTTTTTTATTTTTTTCGGAATCAGTGTTTGGCCATAAAAATTTTAATTTTCACTTGAAGATGAATTTTTAAAATTTTAAAATTTGAAAAATGCCAAAAAGCTGTTTTTTAAAATTTTCACTCAGATCAGTCACAAAATTTCAAAAACAACCCAAAATTATATTCATGTCCAAAAACAACTCTAATTTTCAAATACCATTTTCACTTGAAAAATCATTTCACTTTTTTTTTTTTGGAATTTTACTATTCTTATGTCCAAACGCCCACTAAGATTTGTTCCTATTAAGCACTCTAACATCCATTAAAGTGTACCTATCAAACACAAATTCAACAATTCCAAAACCAATATTAATGCGTGAGCATCGCTCTCTTTTAAAGTGACAGATTAAACCAATAAAATAGTTACATGTCAGCTAAAAAGAAGAACACAAAATTAATATAAAATCTGACCAAAAAATAAGAAAGAGAAAGTGTTGTGAACATGGACAACTCCAATAATGCTTATGGGCCAATTATTTGGACCGAGGCTAGCCAAGTTGTTGGGCCGAGGACTAAACTGCGAAAAGGCCGAGGAATTAGACAGCCCAACAAAAGATTTGCTTGGGATCCAGGTTGAGTAGGGAAGCACGTGACAAATGGATAAAAGGGGTTCATCGACAGTTTTGAGATTATACAAAATGTTATGAAGTATCTGGATTCCCTCATCCCCTTTGTCTGAGTTATGCTTCTCATCCCCATTCTTATCTCTATACTTAGTTACTTGTTATTTCAATAGTTTTCATTGTAATTCATTAGTTTAAGTGTTGCAATTGATATTTCAAGGTTGTAATCAGTATTCCAGTTCTTATCAATATAGTGAGGAAGTTCGGTATTGTTACATTGGTGCTTTCATCATTCGTCCTCCAACAATGGTGGTGTTAGATCGATTTAGCGGTGGAAACCTAGAGGGTTGGATTTTTCGGGCTGAGTTGTACTTCACCTACCTTGGCTTCTCTAAGAAGGATTGGTTACCTCTTCCTTACCACTACCTTGACGGAGAAGCTCTTGCTTGGTTTGATTGGCTGTTTCGCAATAAGCAATTTTTTGATTGGAATCATTTTAAGGAGAAACTGAAGCTGCGTTTTCACACTCGGATTAGACAAGCATCTGGTGGGTGCTTAGCCATTCACCAGCAGCGAAAGCTTGTGGAAAATTTTCTAGCACGAGATGCGGCTATTCCATCGTGGTGCAACATTTACACCTCACCCTCGCCTCAGTATTGGAATAAACACTTAGACAGCAACAACCTTAATTTGGCATACGAGGTGCTCGAGCAAATGGTGGATAGGGCTACTAGCACCTTACAAGATGATGAAGCGGATGTTGAACCTTGTGAGTTACCAGAAAAGCATATCGATGTCGATTCCATGTACGGTGTCGCTGATGGAAGTCATATTGAGGTTGAAATTCTTACAGAGCTACAAGCTGGTAATGCATTGATGACTAAGAAGGAGGAATTCTCAGAAGAAGGCCAGGTGTTCGACGAAATGTCTCATAATTGCTGCTCCACGGTACTCGCTGATGAATTTGATTTAGAAGATGGCGATTCCGAGAAAGACAAGGTTCCTGATGGACTATCACAGACGAACCGTTGCCAAGACTATGTCTCTCCAACTGA
>NW_017682100.1:0-1831 GCF_001879085.1 Nicotiana attenuata | reverse complement strand
ACGATCTCTTGAGACTTCTGAAATGTATTGATTATCATGGACTGTCTATTCATATGGTTAACAAGTTTGTTATGCCGGTTACCCATCAGTCGAGAAAACATGAGGGAGTTTTTATATATATGTCATAGTTCTCTCTAGATTTCTTCATGATTATTATGATTGATAAGTATGTGTATGTCAAAGTTAGTTGGTTGAACAACGGGAGAAGGATACTCGATGACAAGCGGGATACTGTGCTTGGGTCTTCTGTACCACCAACTACCGTCTATTGTGCTTCCCATGAGATGCTTCTTGGAGCTTTTGAGTCTGTCCGATCTAGTAAGCTTGCACTTGCACTTAGTCCTGCTGATGGGAAGCCCTCAATTAGAAGAGGAGCTATCAGACGCTTGTGTTTTGCTTATGTAAGTGCTCCAAATGAACAGATCTTTGGTAACTCCACTCTTATGCTTAGGGTTGTTGTAACTGCATCCACTGCTAGATTTTTGGAACTGATTTGTGGTTGCTCCTGCAATAGAAAGTTTGCCCCGCATACTATAATTGCTTGGATACACCAGAATGGGTCAAAATTGGAAAAGCCACTTGATTGTCTCTTGCTTTTTGACCTTGAAGACCCATATGTTGGCCAGCATGGGAGAGCCAACGTTACACATAAAGCTTCAAAGATCATCGCCGCCACTACGACTATGCTACAAGAACGTACTTTAGGAGACTGGATAACTTTGGCCCTAGGATCCCAGATCAATACCAAGCTTGTGTTATTAAAATACTGCTACATACTCCTTGGATTCTTCTCACAAGCAGTTGATGGTGGAGATCCTCGTGTTATTGGAGTAGATCACATTTATTCATGCCTCCAGAGTTAACTGCAGCAAGTGCAAGCAAAGATGATTCTAGTAGCATTCATCTGTAGAACAATATTTATTTTGCTATTCATTCCAATGTTTGTGTGGCTTATGAAGTATTCAAAGGGAACACAAGATTTATCTCATCATGACCTTGGTCAAAATGAAGTGTACTATGCAGTCACTATTGTTGTACCGGGCATGAGTAGAGCTTGGTATTGTGCTCTTAATTCTGCTCAAGAGGAATTTGCAGGTGCCTGCCATCCAGTGAACTTTACGTCTATTGAAGTCAATATAACTACAGCTAGTTTACCAAAGCCTTTGATCTCGAGAATTCTTGACCCGAACCTTGAGGACAAGGTTCTTATGGAGGAGGGGAGTATTGTTGTGAACATGGACAACTCCAATAATGCTTATGGGCCAATTATTTGGACCGAGGCTAGCCAAGTTGTTGGGCCGAGGGCTAAACTGCGAAAAGGCCAAGGAATTAGACAGCCCAACAAGAGATTTGCTTTGGATCCAGGTTGAGTAGGGAAGCACGTGACAAATGGATAAAAGGGGTTCATCGACAGTTTTGAGATTATGCAAAATGTTATGAAGTATCTGGATTCCCTCATCCCCTTTGTCTGATTTCTGCTTCTCATCCCCATTCTTATCTCTATCCTTAGTTACTTGTTATTTTAATAGTTTTCATTGTAATTCATTAGTTTGAGTGTTGCAATTATATCTCAAGGTTGTAATCAGTATTCCAGTTCTTATCAATATAGTGAGGAAGTTCGGTATTGTTACAGAAAGGCGCAGTCCCTTCCTCACCATCCTCCTTTTTATCTCCACCGCAGTTCGTACGAACGAAGGTGGTTGTTTTCGGAGAAATTTTTCAACAAGCCAAAGTGATAACCCTTTAATATTATTTTACTTATTAGAATTCAATTTATATTTTACTTGATAAATTTTAACTCCCTTAATCAGATATCTTAAGGATAATGTAT
>NW_017682099.1:7321-10493 GCF_001879085.1 Nicotiana attenuata | reverse complement strand
TTATCAACACGAACAACTACATCATCAATTATGCCCAAGGGACGCTTCATAGATCGGTCCGCCATTTGAAGTCTCATGGAAGTTGGTCTCGGTTGACCGATCCCCAAGGTCTTAAAAACAAAATATGGCATCAAGTTGATACTAGCCCCCAAGTCACATAGGGCTTTAGCAAAATCCGCACTACCTATAGTGCATGGGATAGTGAAATCACCCGGATCGTCGAGTTTTGGGGCCATAGAATGAACAATAGAACTCACTTGGTGCGTCATTTTAATTGTCTCACACTCCATCGACCTCTTCTTGGTTACCAAATCCTTCATAAATTTTGCGTACCCTGGCATTTGTTCAAGGGCCTCCACCAATGGCACATTAATAGTAAGACTCTTCATTATTTCAATGAACTTTTTGAATTAGTTGTCTCCTTTTTGCTTTGCTAATCTTTGCGGGTAAGGTGAAGGTGGCCTAGGCACGGGTGTCTTAGCCTTGGGCACCGCCGGCTCGGGTATATCAATAATGTGTTCCCTAGACGGGTTCACGACATCTTGAGTCTCTACCCCGGCCTCATCATCAATATCAATCTGCACATCATTTGTCACTATTGGTTCAACCACATTGTCAACACTCAAAGGCACATCATCATCATGCGACTCAACTTCATCATTCACAACCCGATTCTCATCCGAGGCATGCACATCACCGCCTCTTCCACTCCTAGTTGTAACTGCCATCACATGATTGTTACCCCCCTTTGGGTTCACCACCGTGTCACTTGGTAGCGCACCTTTAGGTCGGGTATTTAAAGCTTGAGAAATTTGTCCTATTTGCACCTCTAGGTTCCGGATAGAGGTGGATTGTTTGGTTGTTGAAACATGGGGGGTCTTTGAAAGCCTTGCCCCCTACCACCATTATTCCACCCTCCTTGATTGCTATTGTTGTTGTTCACATTGTTTTTGTTCCCGTTCCAATTGCCTTGGTTATTACATTGATTACCCCAATTATTGTTCTGATTGTTATTGTTCCAATTGTTACCACCTTGTTGTTGATTATTGTTATTCCAATTTTCGCCTCCTTGTTGATTACCCCAATTGCCTTGGGGGCGCCATTGTTGATTCCCTTGATTTCCTCTGTTTCCTTGGTAGTTATTGACATATTGGCATTCCTCACTTTGATCATCATAACACTCGTTCGAATAACCACCACCATCATTGTTGTTGTCAAATTGCTCACCATTACCTTGAGATTGTTGTTGCCCTCTTTTCCTCCTTTTTAGCATAGAAACATTCTCCATTGCATTGACTTGGCGCGAATTTTGTACTTGCTGCAATTGCGCCTTCTCCAACTGATTCATTATTGTTGTAAGTTCGGTAATAGCTTGGCCATGGTCATTCAACTCCTTGTGCAAATGGATGACCGTGGGGTCACCTTGAGGTACATTCGCTCGGCTTTGCCATGCCGAAGAGGTGTGGGCCATTTCATTAAGTGCATCACATGCCTCTTGGTAAGAAAGTTTCATTAAGTTCCCTCCGGCCAATTGGTTCACAATGCACTGATTCATGGTGTTTATGCCCCTATAGAAAGTCTGCTGTATCATCGCCTCAGTCATGTCGCTATTAGGGCACTCCTTCACCATTGTTCTATATCGTTCCCATATCTCGTGCAAAGGTTCCGTTGGCATTTGCTTGAAAGCTAGAATCTCATCCCGAAGAGCCGCCATATGACTTGGAGAAAAGAACTTGGCAATAAATCTGTCCGCCAATTCATCCCATGTGTGAATAGAATGATTTGGAAGCCTTTCTAACCAGTCCAACGCTTTACCCCGAAGAGAAAACGGAAAAAGCCTCAATCTCAACGCATCCTCTGACACGTTTGTTTGTTTGCTGCCCCAACAAGTATCTACGAACCCCTTCAAGTGCTTGTATGCATTTTGATCGGAGGCGCCCGTAAAATGTCCTCTTTGCTCGAGCAAGGTCAACATGACATTTGTGATTTGAAAGTTCTCCGCCCGGATTCGGGGAGGAATAATGGCACTCGCGTACCCTTGATTTGGAAGAACTCTTGGGACTGCTCTTGGCGGTGGCGGAGGAGGGTCTGGAATAGGATTGTTGTCATTTGCGTTGGCCGGACGGCCTCTACGTGGAACTTGAGATGGTTGAACCTCTTCGGGATCAAGATCCTCTACCTCCTCCCCCGTATTCACGTTGCCAAGAGGGTCGTTTGCATTGAGAGCCATAGGACCTGAATGATCGACACAAACAGAATTAGTAAACAAGAAGGAAAGAGAAGCAAAACACAAAACGAGCTAAACAGATAGTCAACACCGTAAGCTCCCCGGCAACGGCGCCAAAAAGTTGATCGCTGCCGACACTACACTAAGGTAGGAAGAGCGGGTCGCAACAGCTTTTACCCGATAGTGGATCGGGATCGATTTTCCACAGGGAGCTAGAGAGGGAGTTGTATTATCTGCTTAGTCTAGAATTGTGGTTGTGCTTCTAATATCACTTCTAATATTTTTGGTTTTTGATTTTTATATCTTCTACTTTAAGACTAATATTTAAAGCTAAATTATGCTATGGAGATATTACTAAGTTGTAATTAATATAGAGAAAGGCACTAGGGTCATAGCATTACCTAGGTGGCTAATCAACGGGTAGATGCTACTAAGGGTAAATTGACATATTTGGGGCTTATGCTATAACCTTTGCTCAATTGTACCCACTCTCACACCTCTCGGTAGAGAGAGTGATTTTTCCCAATTGACTCTCTCGAGACCAATTGGGTAGGCCAAGTTGACCAAGCAACTAGGGTTCAAGTAGGGTAATTACTCTCTCGAGGTTTAACCCGTTAAGTGGGACTACCCTTTCTCATGAGTCCATCCCAATTCCTTGTTGGGTCAATTTTGGGGTTTATAGACTCTCTCTCTCTAGAAGAGTCAAATCCACCAAGCTAGAATCAGTGTTTGCAACCACCAATCCTTAATGAAAACCTAAAATTAACCCAAATAGCAAACACCCAATATCAATCTAGCCTTAGATTGCAGCACCCATTAATTACCCATACTAGGGTTGAGCCACAACCCTAGCTAGTGAGTTTAGCTACTCATGCTAGATGCAAAAATTAAAGAAATAGATGAAGAAGCAAACATAATAATTGATTACTAAGGAAGAAATACAAA
>NW_017682099.1:0-2660 GCF_001879085.1 Nicotiana attenuata | reverse complement strand
AATAACATGGAAGGCATAACAATATCCAAACAACCCACATATAAGGACTCACGGTCATGCTAGACCCCAATGTATAGGAACTCGTCACCATACCTATACATTGTACTCGATCATTTAGCAATTAGCAAACAAGACTCAACTCTTATTCCCTCAAGCTAGGGTTAAACCAAACACTTACCTCAACTTCCACGGCCAATACAATCCTCCACAATCGCTTTCCCTCTCGAACTCGGCTCCAACTCAACCAAATCTATGCAATAAGGATTTCATGATATCAATGTGTGCTAAACAAATCAAACCCAATGACTAGTTATAGCTTTTTCATCAATTTACCCCAAAAGGTCAAAAATGCCCCCGGGCCCACATGGTCAAAACCCGAGGTTCGAACCAAAACCCGTTTACCCATTTCCCCATGAACTCAAATATGTAAGTTATTTTGGAATCGGACCTTGAATTGAGGTCCAAAACCCCCAATTTTAGAAAACCTAGGTTCTACCCTAAATTCCCAATTTCCCCATTAAAATCTTTGTTTTGAAGTTGAAATTATGTTTAAGGATGTTAAGGAGTTTAGAAAATCAGTTAGAAATCACTTACCAATCATTTTGAAGAAGTGGAATCGTTTGGAAAATCGCCTCTTATGTTTTGGGTTTTGAAAAAGTGAAAAATGACTGAAAATCCCGACTTTATATACTGTGCTGAAGGCCCGGCGCGGACCGCACAAAAATGCCCCGCGGCCGCGCCGTGGAAGAGTGGGAAAACCACTCTCTGAACCTACCCAGCGCGGACCGCACTGATTTGGTGCGCGGACGCGCTGGAGGGATGGACCAAAATTCCCACTCTCTGAATCTCCCAGCGCGGACCGCGCTGCTATGGCCGCGGCCGCGCTGGGCGACCTAGGACTACTGGCCCTCTGAACCTAGCCACGCGGACCGCGCAGAAATGCACCGCGGCCGCGCGGCTTCCAGTGCGGACCGCCCGGAAATGACCGCGGCCGCGCTGGGGGCCTGCAACACCTGAACCTGCAACCATCTGATATTTCTAGCCTAAGACCTCCCGGGACCTACTCAAAACTCACCCGAGCCCTCGGGGCTCCAAACCGAACATACATATAAACTCAAAAACATCCTACGGACTCATCCGTGCGATCAAATTGCCCAAACAACCTCATAATCATCAAATTAGGCCTCAAGACCCAGGATTTCCTTTCAATTTCATAAAACATCAAGTTTAGAGTTTTTAGTCCAAAACACGTCAAACGACGTCCAAATTCAACCAAATTTTACAGAAAGTACTTAAGCCGTATATAAGACTTGTACCGGGCGTCGGAATCAAAATACGAGCCCGATACCATAGTCTTTTAATCAAATTTTATTTCCAATTTCCTTAATTATTTCCAGAAAACAATTTCACACAAAAATTCATTTCTCGGGCTTGGGACCTCGGAATTTGATTCCGGGCATACGCCCAAGTCCCATATTTTCCTACGGACCCTCTGGGACCGTCAAATCACGGTTCTGGGTCCGTTTGCCCAAAATGTTGACCGAAGTCAAACTTAATCAATTAAATACCAAGATTTAACAATTTTTCACAAATTTTATATTAAAACTTTTCCGGCTACGCGCCCAGACTGCGCACACAACTCGAGGCAACCCCACATGAGGTTTCCAGGGCCTCAGAAGTACAGAGGGAGTAGGAATACAGGTGATGCCCCTTTTGGGTCGTCACATTCTCCACCTCTAAAATAACCGTTTGCCCTCGAACGGACAAAAGAAAGGAGTACCTGAGTCGGTGAAAAGATGGGGATAACGGCTCCGCATATCAGACTCGGACTCCCAGGTCGATGCCTCAGGAGGCTGACCTCTCCACTGAACACGAACAGAAGGAAAACTCTTGGATCTCAACTGACGAATCTGCCGGTCCAGAATAGCTACCGGCTTCTCCTCATAGGATAAGTCCTTGTCCAACTGGATAGTACTGAAATCTAACACGTGGGTAGGATCGCCGTGATACCTCCGAAGCATGGATACATGGAAAATTGGATGCACGACTGATAAGCTGGGCGGCAACGCAAGTCTATAAGCCACCTCTCCCACTCGATCAAGAATGTCAAACGGGCCGATGTACCTAGGGCTAAGCTTTCCCTTCTTCCCAAATCTCATCATGCCCTTCATAGGCGACACTCGGAGCAATACCCGCTCGCCAACCATGAAAGCTACATCTCGAAGCTTACGGTCTGCATAACTCTTCTGCCTAGACTGAGCTGAACGAAGCCTCTCCTGAATGATCTTGACCTTATCTAAGGCCTCCTGAACCAAATCCGTACCTATCAACCGAGCCTCTCCCTGCTCAAACCATCCAACCGGAGACCGACATCGCCTACCATATAAAGCCTCTTAAGGAGCCATCTGGATGCTCGACTGGTAGCTGTTGTTGTAAGCAAACTCCGCCAAAGGCAAGAACTGATCCCACGAACCTCCAAAATCAATAACACAAGCTCGGAGCATATCCTCCAAAATCTGAATAGTCCTATCGGACTGACCGTCCGTCTGGGGATGAAATGCTGTGCTCAAGTCTACCCTTGTGCCCAACTCTCGCTGAACTGCTCTCCAGAAGCGTGAGGTAAACTGCGTACCCCGATCCGAAACTGATAGACACGGGCA
>NW_017682098.1:6186-10493 GCF_001879085.1 Nicotiana attenuata | reverse complement strand
ATTTTCGTTGTTAGGACAAATAAGTGATTAAATCACCTTAATGAATGTGCAGGATGAGCACGACTCAAAATGAACCTTTTTCAATCATGCATAAAATCCCTTTGGAGTTGCGTCTGTGGTGGAACGACTTAGGAGGAGAAGGGCAAGATGAGGTCAAAAAATATTTGAAAGGGCTTACCGGTTTGTTAGAGATTGTGCCTCGGGGAGACATCATCAGAGCGCTGGTCACCTGTTGGGACCCGGCACATAACGTCTTCCATTTCTCGGACTTTGAGTTGACCCCGACACTGGAGGAAATAGCCGACTACATCGGAAAGGATGAAGTTCCTTTAAGGCAAAAGTACTTGGTTGCCCCGAGAGCTGTGGCTGTGCACAGATTTTTAGACTCATTGAAAATAAGCAGGACGGTCCACAATGCAGATTTGGCAAACGGCTTTTGTACTCCACACTTCATATATCACAGATATGGCCATATAGGAGGTTTCAACAACCCGGAAAACAAGATATGTAGCAAAGGGAACCGCCAAAAATGGGAGGAGCATAGACGTTTTGCCTTTATGGTGGTCTTTTTGGGGCTTGTGGTATTTCCAAGGAAAGACGGAAACATTGACATAAAAATAGCCGGAGTTGTCAGCACTTTACTCACCCAAGCCAAAAGCACCCTTGTGCCCATGATATTAGCCGAAATCTTCCGCGCTCTTACAGCTTGNATGAACACAGCTTTCATCCCTGTTTCAGACAAAGAAAACTTGTTAGTTTAAACATGGTGGTTGGTTTGTGGCCTTGGCTTTGAGTACGATCGCTCCTCCACGTGCCATGATAACTTCGATTTCACTCTGAAAGACATTGCTTGCTTATTGATTAACCAATTTCTCTGTCACCCTTACCACAGAAAATACCTCTTCTCCGTCTAGCCCCAATACCCTTTATCTGTTGCATTGCTCCTGAACTGACATTTACCAAACCTTATGTTTCACATGAATCCCAAAACGCGTCAATTGCCCCCCACTCAGTGCGTATGCTGTTCTTTCTTGACTTAAACCACTGGCCTTGGACTTGGGGTCTATTGCTCCTTCACTTGCCATATTCCAACAATAACTTTGATTTCTGCTTGGAATACCTCACTTGTTACTGGTTTACCACCCTTTTTGTCAATATTTTCACAGAAAATACCTTTGATCCGTTCACCCTATCCCTCATTCTGTTGCATCGTCCATGAATTGATACATACCAAGCCTTCGTATTTTAAATGAATCCCAAAACATGTTGACTGTTACCAGCTCAGTGCGTTTGTTGTTCATTCCTGACTTAATGCTTTGATGTGTTCACCAGATCCTGTTTTGTTCAATTGGAAAGCTTGGTGGTAGATTTTGAAGTCATTTCTCACTTGTTTTGACCATACAGACTCAGGAAGAGGAAGTAAACGAGAGTAAAGGAACGTATTAGAGGACAATGGAAAGAGATGATTCCTAACAAGAAAACTACAAAGTAGCAACCTATCGGATGTGGATACTAACTCTAATGACCATGACATGCACCTGCAGCCTGTTCCGTTCAGCAGATCCGATTGTTCAGCTCTTTGTACCTTTTCGCCGTGAAACTGGGCTTCAATGCTCCGCTTACCCGATCTGATTCGCAGTCCTTATTCGACTTGTGGTGCCCGTAGGTTTTCACCATCAAGCCTCTCTCATTTTGGTCTTTTCTCTCACCTCACCATCGCCTTATGGTGCCCGTGAAGGTTTTCACCAATAAGACTCTCTCATTTTTGATTTCTCTCAGCTTTCGTCACCTTGGGATACCCGTGAGGGTTCTCATCAACAAGACACTCTCATTCTTCACTTCCTTCGTTTGGACCGGAGTGTTGCCCCTGATATGATTCACCTCTACTCGCTTGACTTGGCATCTCTCGAAAACTGATCAGAAGGTCTTCCTTTGGACCGTAATGTGGGCTTTTGGATAGGGTTAGAAAGAAAGGGTATCAAAGGCTCAAAACAATTCAACATGGGTTCAAAATTACAACTTTCAAAATCAGATTTCCCACAACAACCACGACTTCTGCCCCAGTTTCTTCCTTGGGGACTTTGGACTTTTATTTCGGTGTGACTGAACCTCAGAGAGAGGCTGCCTACGTACCCTTTCGGGATCAAGTCAAACGTAGTTCAGGCCATAAAAATTACTTTGTTGTTGTGATTCTTCTTTTCTTTGTCTTTCTCTTCTTTTCTTCTTTTCGTTTTTCTTTTTGTTGTTTTTCTTCTCTTTTTCTCTTTTTCTCTTTCTCACTTCTCTTTTGTTGTTTTTCTTCTCTTTTTCTCTTTTTCTCTTTCTCATTCTTTTCTTTCTCTTTTCATTCTTTTCTTTCTCTTTTCCTCTTTTCTTTCTCTTTTTTTTTTCTTTTCCTCTTTTTCCTTTTCTTCTTCCTTTTCCCTTCTCTCTCTTTCATTCTTTTCTTTTCTCTTTTCTTTTACTTAGCTTTCACACTTGTGTTTCTGATCATTACTACTGATTCCGAAAGAGAGGTATGAAAGAAAATAAATAATGCTCAAAGGGGTAACAAAGGATAAAGTGTTTGGATAGCAGAACAAAATGCCTTCGTCATTCCAATCTTCAAAACATGCCAAGTACAAACAAATACACTTAAACCAAAGAAGATCATACATAATATCTCTTGACTGCATCAGAATTGATGGCCATTTCAACACACTTGCCTTCTATATCTGTTAAATACAAAGCATCATTGGACAACACTCTTCGTTACCACGAACGGTCCCTGCCAATTTGGGGCAAACCTGTCATTAGCTTCAAACCGATGCAGCATGATGTATTTCAATAGGGTTTCTCTGTGTTCTATCTGCCCCAGTTTCACATGGTTCGGGCTTCAAATGATCTCAAAGTGCCTAAATCTGCTTTTATTTCCCTCAAGTGCCCCTGTCATCTTCAAAATTATCTCATTGCTTCCTGACTAAACTAACGTTCGAGCTCAGGCTGAGAATTATGCATGCATGTCATGTTACTAGAACCAGCAGGAAAAGAACTGTGGAAAGAAAAGAGAACTAAGCAAAAGAAAATGACTAGAAATAACAGAAAACAGGAAATTGTATCAAACAGACGGTGGAACGGTCAACAAGACAAGCAAACTAAACTGGGGTTACAACCCTGGAACAAACCTAGACAGCACTAAACGAGCTACTACGACTAAACAAACCAAGCAAAATGAAAGGATAGAAGGGTGTGAGTCACAAGACAATATCCGGATTACAACCCTGAAATAACCCGGACAACAGAAATGACAACAAAATAAACCACCAAAATTCCACTCCGGCTGACCAAGAAATGGAGCGTCTCCCCAATTACCAAGCACGGCATCTTAGCCACTGAGTTTCGCATCAATACTGCCAAGACCATTACCAACTTTAATCAACAAGTTTCCAAGAGGATTCGCATGCTCCCTGTCACTATCATTGACCACAACTACCCCTTCTTGAATCATTCTTTCTATCTCCCTTTTGCAAAGAGCGACAATATTCAATGCTATGCCCCCGGACTTTAGAGTGGTACATGCATAGAACAGCAGGATCAAAGCCTTTCGCATATGGGTCTGAAAAATTGCTTTTGGGCACCCGTATCAACCCACTCACTTCTGTTGTTCTCTGCCATTGCCTTTTGCCTTTGTGTTGTATGGAAGAGTTACTTTAAAAACCACAAAACCAACCACCTTTCTTAAATGATATGACAAAATGAAACCATCACGTTAGCGTTAGGGCATTTAACATAAGATAATTTCACTTTACGTGCAATGCACCTAGCCACAGTTATTGGTTCTAAAAATGACTTCGAGGGTACAAAGGTCAGTTGGCATCATCCCAATTGTTTATGTCAACCTCTCTTTTTCTTCCCTCACACTTCTTAGTTTGCTCATTTTCTTTCTTTTTCTTTCTAATTATCACTCTTTTTCTTCCTTCTCATTTCTCACATCCCACAATTCTGCCTCTTCCTTTTCTCTTTTTCCCATTTTTCCTCTTTTTTTTTTCTTTTAATAAATTAAAAATGATTCGATCAAACCCTATGTAGGTTGCCTACGTATCATGACCCCGCATGAATCAGATCTTTGCATAGTTCTGGAAGATCAAGAAACAAATTGACATTCTCTTTTTTCTTTTTCTTTTTTTTACCTTAATGACTACTCTGATGAGCAAATAGGGAAAAAAGAAGCAAATTCTTTTTTTTTTTGAAATTTCTAGACTTAATGTTCTATGTACCGATTCTAAACTCAAGCTTAACGGGCATTTTTTTTCTCTTTTTTTCTTTTG
>NW_017682098.1:0-5154 GCF_001879085.1 Nicotiana attenuata | reverse complement strand
GAACATGCTATATGAATCCATGATTTCCTCACACGTTTAGTATATTATTATTGGACCGCTAGTGAGTGTCCAGGTTGACCATCTCGTCTCTACCTCTTCGGGGTTAGGCGGGATACTCACTGAGTACACGTTGATTACGTACTCATACTACACTTCTGTGCATTTTTGTTGCACAGGTATATTTTACATTAGACAGCAGCTCGGATGATTTGGGGACTAGGTGAGCTGCATTGTTCGAGGCGACCCGCAGCTAGTGTAGTTGCCTTCCAGTACTTTATTTATTTATTTCCTGTCCACTGTATTTCGGACATACATTGTAATTTATTTTCCTTATCAGTAGTTGCTCATGCACTTGTGACACCGGGTTCTGGGATGGTTTTTCGAAAGATGTGTGTTAATAGTTATTTCTTAATTTGAATTGAAACAGAGATTGTTTTATAAATGAAAAATGGAAGGAAAACTCTTAGATTTTCAAAGGTATTAAAAGAGAATTTAATTGATAATTTAGTTGGCTTGCCTGACAATGGTGTCCGGCACCATCACGACCCGTAGTGGATTTTGGTCGTGACAGGAGAGGAATTTACTGAAATAGTAGAGAGTGTGAGCAAAATAGGGGGAAGTGGGTCTGGCGAAGCTGCTGAGGGGTTAGTTCAACTTGGGAAAAATATAGATGAACCTTTTCCATCTGAACAGGAAACCCTCGCGGACCTACTGATAGGATTATCAATGGCAGCAAAACTCATGCCATTCCCTATGGTTTCATTCTCACAACTGTGCTTGCACATTTCAAGGTACCTATGAAGAAGTGGGGTTAATACACTGCTTGCTTGCGATTATAAAGTCAATGTCATTCCTAATGAACCTGGTTCATATAAAAAGACACCTATCAATAGCAAAGTCAGAGTCAGGCAAAGGATGCTGAGATAGCAAGGCTAAAGACACGATTGTTTGAGGTAGAATCTGAGAGAAATGTACTCAGAACTGAACTTGCAAGGAAAAAGGAGAAGAACGATGGAATTCTTCAAGACATGATGAAACTTCTCCAAGCAAATATAGTTACGGTCGAATCCTATGGAGATTGCCTACGTATCACGACCCCGCGTGAATCAGACCGAGCGTAGTTCTTGCAAACAAATGCAAAAATAAGGAAATAAATTTTGGGATCTTTCAAATTTTCAGTAATAACAACTGCGATTACAAAAGCTACCAGACTATTTGTTTTTGTTTTTCTCAAAAAGGGGAGTTACAAAAACAGACTCAAAAAAAAAAATACAGACTCGTGGTGTAGTGAAAAGGAGGTGTAGTGAAAAGCTAGAACGTTATGGGGACACAAACCCAGAACGTTTTGTTTAGGGTTCAGAATTCGAGCTTAGAATAATTGTTATGTTTGGCTTTATCTGATTTTCCTACATGTTTCCATGCCTTATGTGCTAAATGCTTTACTGCTGTGATATTATGTGAACTGTATATATAAACTGTGCCGAAACCCTTCTCTTCTCACCTCTAGGGATGTGCTCACTGGTGGAGACTCCCTATTCTGTTAGTGTCATACCTTGAAATAAGAAAGAGGCCGGACAAGTTACTAAGCCGGACGATCCCGCGGGTCCCCGATACGTAGCCCCCTCCTCGACTCGAGTTGTCCGCTCGGGTACATAGTCTAGAACAGATACCCAGGTTTTGAACCTAGAATAACTTGACTTCATGCCGGATCCCTAGTAGGAACGCTTATTTGCATCACGCGCATTTGCCGTAGGGGACTCAACACAGGGGTTGGGTCCGTCTAGGACAGGTAACCTGAAATGAAAAAGACCATCCTGATGCATCTTACGTGTTGCATATGCATTTATTTGTCTCGGACTTGCATGCTGACCGGCTTTGGAGTATTGGGAAAAATTGAAAAAAAAAAGGAGAGAAATAGCAGTGTAGAAAGTCAATTATGTCAGAATAGTGTCGAAGCTCTGCCGGATTTTTGAGAAAAATGAAAGGAAAAAGAAAAGGATTTTTTTAGTTTGTTTTGTTTGCCAATGGAAAAGAAAAAATAAGAGTTTTATTTTCAAATTAGTTTGTTTAGTTGCCACTGAAAAAGAAAATAAGAAAAAAAGAGTCTTGCTTTCAGAAATAGTGTACTTGCCAACAAAAACAAAAAGAGTCTTGTTTTCAAAAATAGTTAGGTTCATTTGCCCGAACTACGCAGGTTTGATTCTCACCGGATGTGAGATACGTAGGCAACCCTCACGGGTCCAACCTCCCTTTTTTGCAAAAATAGCCAAAAATGCCAATTTTTTTTTAAAATTTCGTCATAAATAAGTCGGGTGCCGCCATTCTTGTTTAAAATAAGCCAAATGTCCCCAAAAGGGCGCCGGAAGGCTGTTTTTGCAAGAACAACCACCTTGATTCCGTTTCAACGGTTAGCAGGCACAGCCTTAAAATCTTCTTCCCGAAGTGCTGAAAGGCCGTACTTGCAAAACCGGTCATTTGTTTTAAATTGGAAATTTGCATAAAAATAGTATCATTTTCGTTGTTAGGACAAATAAGTGATTAAATCACCTTAATGAATGTGCAGGATGAGCACGACTCAAAATGAACCTTTTTCAATCATGCATAAAATCCCTTTGGAGTTGCGTCTGTGGTGGAACGACTTAGGAGGAGAAGGGCAAGATGAGGTCAAAAAATATTTGAAAGGGCTTACCGGTTTGTTAGAGATTGTGCCTCGGGGAGACATCATCAGAGCGCTGGTCACCTGTTGGGACCCGGCACATAACGTCTTCCATTTCTCGGACTTTGAGTTGACCCCGACACTGGAGGAAATAGCCGACTACATCGGAAAGGATGAAGTTCCTTTAAGGCAAAAGTACTTGGTTGCCCCGAGAGCTGTGGCTGTGCACAGATTTTTAGACTCATTGAAAATAAGCAGGACGGTCCACAATGCAGATTTGGCAAACGGCTTTTGTACTCCACACTTCATATATCACAGATATGGCCATATAGGAGGTTTCAACAACCCGGAAAACAAGATATGTAGCAAAGGGAACCGCCAAAAATGGGAGGAGCATAGACGTTTTGCCTTTATGGTGGTCTTTTTGGGGCTTGTGGTATTTCCAAGGAAAGACGGAAACATTGACATAAAAATAGCCGGAGTTGTCAGCACTTTACTCACCCAAGCCAAAAGCACCCTTGTGCCCATGATATTAGCCGAAATCTTCCGCGCTCTTACAGCCTGCAAAGCCGGGGGAGACTTCTTCGAGGGGTGCAATTTATCGTTGCAAATGTGGATGACCGAACACTTGTGCCATCGTCTCAGTTCCTGAGTAATGGGTCTACAAAGAAGACATGTATAGAAGAGTTTTACACAAGGATTAAGGGGATCAGCTTGCCCGAGGGATTCACTTTCGATCCCTCACTGCTAGTCAAATAGAGTGGACATTTGGATGGTTGCCTGTCGATGAAATCGTGTATATGCCAGCAACGGGGCCGCACTTCCTTTTGATAGGTCTTAAGAGCATCCAGCCCTACGCCCCGTATAGGGTTTTAAGGCAACTCGGGAGGTGCCAAATACTGCCAAAAGATGGCGACCTTAGTGCTCAGGTAGTTGAAATTAGCCCTGACGGAAAATTCCCAGAAGCAAGAGTCCGCCAGATCTGGAATGAATGCCAATATTTAAAAGCGGATACTTGCGTACAGGACCGAGCCAAAGGCGAAGTATCGTCGGGATACTTTGCCTGGTATAGGAGAGAATATGAGCATGAAAGGCCAGCCAAAAGACCTCACATCCGGGAGTTTGCCGAATCATCGCAAGAACAGTGGGCTTGGTTAGCTAAAGAAAATGAGTACAGGGCCCGCATAGGAGCATTGGAAAAACAGGTCCAAGACCTCCGATTTGAAAATAGCGTGCAAGCCGCGGCTGACGAAGGTGAGAGAAAGAAATTGGCCAAAGAGAATGAAGCCTTACGAGCCAAAATCCAAAAGATGAAGCTAGAGGCCGAAAACCCCGTCAGGAGTGCCAAAGATACAAAGCTTATAGAAAATCTAAGGCAAAAAGTGAATGACTAAAGTTTTGACCTCAACAAAGCGGAAAAGGAATTAGTTGGGGTTCGGAAACAATTGGCTAAAAACGCGGAGAACGGGCCCGCATGGTTAAACAATTGAAAGAAGAATACGACAATGAGGTCACAGGATTTAAGAAAAAGGTCATTGCCACAGAGAACAGAATGATCAAACAGGCAAAAGAATTCAAAGTTGAAAGAGAGCATTGTTACATGGCATTGGCACAATTAGAAATGGATTTGCAAAAACTCCGGGAACAAAACCAGGCAGCTGAGCAAACTTTGGAGGCTAGGACCCAACAGATAGGGCGGTTGCTTCAAGAAAAAGGCAGAATCAGAGAGAGAATCTTAACAGTTGCTCATTCTATTACTAGGAAATGCCAAATGTGCGAGAACATGACCCGTACCACCTTCTTTGCATCGGTGATGATATTTGTGAAGCAGATAATGAGTGACCTGGACAGACTTCAAGGGGGACTTGCATATAGGCCCGCGGCGAGACCGAACGATGTCCCGCGGGCACCAGGAGCTTTAATGTATTCATGATTGTCTTTTGAGTCTGTATTTCTTTTTCTACTAGAGTTTGTCATTTGAGTTTTTGCTGGAGTCTGTATTTCCTTTTCATTTAAAGTCACTCAGTTGATTGAGTTTGTATTTTTGTTTGAACTAGAATAAGGAGAGCGGAGTCTGTAGTTCTTTTCTGCATTAGAGTCTGTTAGTTGTTTAATCTGTCCGCTTTGAGTCTTTGTAATAGACGTAGTTGCTATCAATAAAATTGAAATTCCCAAAAATATTTTGCTTCTATTTTACATTTATTCTTCACAAACTATGCTTGGTCTGATTCACGCGGGGTCGTGATACGCAGGCAATCTCCATAGGATTCGACCGTAACCAAATAATAAAAATAGGAGAGAAAATGCAAAAAGAGAGAGCGGCAAGAAACAATGGAAAATAAATAAAATAAAGGAAGTGGCACATAGAAATAAGGAAAAGCCGGGATGACGCATGCAACCAAGCAAAGGCATAATAGAAATGGTTAACTGCTTAGGTGCATTCACTCCCTAATGTGCGGTTATCTATCTATTAATGCCCTAACCTCTACAAAATTGTG
>NW_017682097.1:3518-10494 GCF_001879085.1 Nicotiana attenuata | reverse complement strand
ATTTAAGATACAATTCTAACTATGGAAGTAAATCTCACGGTTAACTAGATAACCGCCCTTGATTTGATCTGTTTCGAGATTTACGCCATGATCTCCGGCCAGTCACGGATATCTTGTCTTTCCGTTACTATGCTTTGCTCGAAGTCTGTCACATTTGGTCTCGGTCGCTGCTGGCCTCGATCTCGGCAAGCACCTCGATCTTTAGACTCGATGCCTCGTCTTCGTGCTCTAGTATGATTCATTACGAGGCTACCCCTCGATGCAGTTCCCTTGTCTCGATCAAATAGCATAATCTGGTAGGCCCAGTTTTAACCGTATACAGTATTGCTTTAATCTGAGTGAATGTAAGGTGTTCACAAGATGATTAGGACCCCCTTTATATAGTAGTGGAATCCTATTTAATACAATTCTAACTATGGAAGTAAATCTCATGGTTAACTAGATAACCGCCCTTGATTTGATCTATTTCGAGATTTACGCCATGATCTCCGGCCAGNAATTGTGATGACCCAAAAGGTCATCTTTTTCTTAGAAATCAAATCCGTGTTCCGAGGCCTTAAAACCCTCCTTTTATATCTCCTCCATTTGCGTGCGTAGTCCGGGCGCAATTCTAGTAAGCCTTTATGTGCAAATTCGAGAAAATAATAAGTTTCGCCTTTAAAAGTTGATTTTAGTTGACTTCGATCGACATTTTGAGTAAATGGACCCGGACCCGTATTTTAATGATCCTGGAGGGTCCGTAGTAAAACATGGGACCTGGGCGTATGCTCGGAATTGAATTCCGAGGTCCCTAGCCCGAGAAATGAATTTTTGATAAAAATTGTTAAACTGAAATTTCAAAGGTTTTGAGAAATTAGTAAATGTTTGATCTCGTTAGTATCGGGCCCGTATTTTGGTTTCGGAGCCCGGTACAGGTTTAATATGATAATACATCATGTATGTGAAATTTGGTGAAAACGGACTTATTTGACGTGATTCGGACCTTTGGTTGAGAAAATAGAAGTTTTGAAACTATCCTGAAAATTTCATGTGTTTTGGTGTTGAATTCGTAGTTCTAGGTGTTATTTAGGCGATTTGATCGCATCAGCAAGTTCATATGATGTTTTAAGACTTGTGTGCATGTTTGATTTGGAGCCCCAGGATCGGGTGAGTTTTGGATAGGCTACGGAGTGATTTCGACTTAAGGATTTTTGCTGGTGTGCTTCAGGTCTGCACACTTCGCAAATTTGCAAATGCGAGCATCGCATTTGCGAAGATATTTCGCATTTGCGATCAGAAGGCTGGGAAGGGGACCTTCGCATTTGCGAAGCTCAGTGTCGCAATTGCGATGAGAATAGGATGCATTTGCGAACACTTGTTTGCATTTGCGATACTAGCAGGCCAGGCCAATCTTCGCATTTGCGAAGTAAAGTTTGCATTTGCGAGTTCGCATTTAAGAACCTATGATCGCAAATGTGATACCTGCAACTATTCAAAATGATTTTTGGACGGGATTTTTCATTCATTCTCCCATTTTTCAAAACCTAAACTTCAAGAGGCGATTTTCCAAAGACTAGTTCTTTCCCAAATCATTGATAAATGATTCTTAACTCATTTCTTTAAATCTTTTACTTCTTTTCACAAGATTTCATCCTAGAATCTAGGGTTTTTTCATGGTGGAATTGGGGAATTTTGGGTAGAAATTAGGGATTTCGAAATTTGGGGATTTAGACCTCAAATTGAGGTCGGATTCCAAAACCAATTGTATATTCGGGCTCGGGGGTGAATGGGTAATCGAGTTTTGATCCGAATTTCGAGTTTGGACTAGGCGGGCCCGGGTCGGGTTTTGACTTTTTGGGGAAAATGTGGGGAAACCTATAATTATGCATTGGAATTGATTTCTTTAAGATTTACTGATGTTATTAAGTTAATTATGACTAGATATGAGTGGATTGGTGGTGGAATCGAGAAGTAAAGCGGTAATTGGGATTTGAAATACCCGTTGGCTTGAGGTGAGTGTTTGGTCTAACTTTAATTTGAGGGATTAGGGAGCCCCGACTTATCTGCTATGTGAAATTTCATGTGTATGGTGTATAGGTGTGGTGACGAGTACCTATATGCCGCCAAATTATCAGTTTAGCCTGTTCCCTTCCCCGTTTCCTAATATATTGCTTTCCTGTCTTAACTGCTACTTGCTTATTGATGCTTCCATGTCTAATTGCTAGTTGTTAAATGTTGTTTTATCTATGAAGGTGTTAATTGTTCCGTAGTTTCATTATATTTTATTGTTGGTTTATTGATGCTTCATGGTACACTTTGGTTGGTCTGGTTGTATAGTATTAACTGTTGAAATTTCATAATGGTATAGATCTCCCATTGTTATGATTTGAGGTATAAATGTTGTGGGGGTTTGACATAAACTGTGAAATACTTGTTTTTATTTGCTGATTGGTACTAATATGATGTGATCGGGTTGCACGCCGCAACAGGAGGAATTAGGGTGGAATGTGATTGTCTGGTGGGATCGGGTTGTGCGCCGCAACAAGGAGTAATAAGGGTGGACAGGTGGGATCGGGTTGCGCACTACAATAGGAGGAATAAGGGTGATACATTGAGGAGTAATAAGGGTGGACTGGTGGGATCGGGTTGCACGCCGCAATAAGGAGTAATAAGGGTGAATGTTCATATTGTTATTGATTATATGGAGGGATCGGGATACGCGCCGCATCATTTGTTGTTTTTGTATTCTTCTTCTGCTGAGATTCAGTATTGTGGTATTGAAATTCTCTTAAGGATTGGTTATAGCTGAGTATTGGTAGAACGACAGGGTTCAGTGTTTATTTAATGCAAGTTACTGTCCTATTTCATTCCGTATCTTCTTTTTGCCTTATTATAAACTGTTGCAGGATATATCTTGTTTATGCCCCGCCGTAGCTTCGTCACTACTTCGTCGAGGTTAGGCTCGACACTTACCAGTACATGGGGTCGGTTGTACTGATACTGCACTCTGCACTTTCTGTGCAGACTTCGGAGCTGGTAGTGGCTGATCGAGAGGTCGGTTGCTGATTCTTCATTCAGGAGACTTAAGGTAGTCCTGCAGGCGTCCGCAGGCCCTGGCGTCCCCTCCTACATTCTATATCTCTATTTTATTTACTTTCGAGATAGATGTATTTTTCTTTCAGACCAGTATTTGTAGTAATCTATAGAAAGTTCGTGAGTTGTGACACCATTTTCTGGGTGGTATCACTTTTCGGTATATGTTAATAGTATAAGGTTAATCAATTAATTATGTACTTTCGCTTTTATTCCTGTTGATTTAGTTTTGATAGCTTTAATTATAAAAAGTAAAGGAAAAAGGTGAATAAAATTCTAACGTTGGCTTGCCTAGCGAGTGCGATGTTAGGCGCCATCACGGTCCCGACAGTGGAAATTCAGGTCGTGACACTAATACCAATTGATAAACGTAAAGATAAGTGATGGAAATTGATAATAATATAAAGTAAACCAGCATTCGGATAGAGCCCTCGAGCTTGAATACCCTCGAGCTAGTTATGCAAGAACAGTTAAAATGCAACAAGCTGATAAACAAGAGAAAGAGAGAATATTGTATTGCTTTAATCTGAGTGGATGTAAGGTGTGTACAACATGATTAGGACCCCTTTTATATAGTAGAGGAATCCTATTTAAGATACAATTCTAACTATGGAAGTAAATCCAATGGTTAACTAGATAACCACCCTTGATTTGATCTGTTCCGAGATTTATGCCATGATCTCCGGCCAGTCACGGATATCTCACCTTTCTATTACTATGCTTTGCTCGAAGTCTATCACATTTGGTCTTGGTCGTTGTTGGCCTCGATCTCGGGAGGCACCTCGATCTTCGGACTCAATGCCTCGTCTTTGTGCTCAGTCTGATTCATTACGAGGCTACCCATCGATGCAGTTCCCTTGTCTCGATCAAATATCATAATTGGGTAGGACAGGTTTTAAGCGTATACAATATTGCGTTAATCTAAGTGAATGTAAGGTTTGTACAAGATGATTAGGACCCACTTTATATAGTAGAGGAATCCTATTTAAGATATAATTCTAACTATGGAAGTAAATCTCATGGTTAACTAGATAACCGCCCTTGATTTTATCTGTTTCGAGATTTACGCCATGATCTCCGGCCAGTCACGGATATCACGTCTTTCCGTTACTACGCTTTGCTTGAAGTCGGTCACATTTGGTCTCGGTCGTTGTTGGCCTCGATCTCGGCAGGCACCTCGAGGACTCGATGCCTCGTCTACGTGCTCTAGTCTGATTCGTTACGAGGATACCCCTCGATGCAGTTCCCTTGTCTCAATCAAATAGCATAATCGGGTAGGCCCGGTTTTAACCGTATACAATATTGCTTTAATTTGAGTGAATGTAAGGTGTGTACAAGATGATTAGGACCCCCTTTATATAGTAGAGGAATCCTATTTAAGATACAATTCTAACTGTGAAAGTAAATCTCATGGTTAACTAGATAACCGTCCTTGATTTGATCTGTTTGGAGATTTACGCCATGATCTCCGGCCAATCACGAATATCCCGTCTTTCTGTTACTACGCTTTGCTCGAAGTCTATCACATTTGGTCTCGGTCGCTGTTGGCCTCGATCTCGGCAGGCACCTCGATCTTGGGACTCGATGCCTCATCTTCGTGCTCTAGTATGATTCATTACGAGGCTACCCATCGATGTAGTTCCCTTGTCTAGATCAAATAGCATAATCGGGTAGGACCGGTTTTAACCGTATACATTATTGCTTTAATCTGAGTGAATGTAAGGTGTGTACAAGATGATTAGGACCCCCTTATAGAGTAGAGGAATCCTATTTAAGATACAATTCTAACTATGGAAGTAAATCTCATGGTTAACTAGATAACCGCCCTTGATTTGATCTGTTTCGAGATTTACGCCGTGATCTCCGGCCGGTCACGGATATCTCGTCTTTCCGTTACTATGCTTTTCTCGAAGTCTGTCACGTTTGGTCTCGGTCGTTGTTGGCCTCGATCTCGGCAGGCACCTCCATCTTCGGACTCAATGCCTCGTCTTCGTGCTCTAGTATGATTCATTACGAGGCTACCCCTCGATGCAGTTCCCTTGTCTCGATAAAATAGCATAATCGGGTAGGCCCGATTTAACCGTGTACAGTATTGCTTTAATCTGAGTGAATGTAAGGTGCGCACAAGATGATTAGGACCCCCTTTATATAGTAGAGGAATCTTATTTAAGATACAATTCTAACTATGGAAGTAAATTTCATGGTTAACTAGATAACCGCCCTTGATTTGATCTATTTCGAGATTTACGCCATGATCTCCGGCCAGTCACAGATATCTCATCATTCCGTTACTAAGCTTTGCTCGAAGTCTATCGCATTTGGTCTCGATCGTTGTTGGCCTCGATCTCGGCAGGCACCTCCATCTTCGGACTCGATGCCTCGTCTTCGTGCTCTAGTCCGATTCATTACGAGGCTACCCCTTGATGCAGTTCCCTTGTCTCGATCAAATAGCATAATCGGGTAGGCCCGATTTTAACCGTATACAGTACTGCTTTAATCTGAGTGAATGTAAGGTGTGTACAAGATGATTAGGACCCCCTTTATATAGTAGAGGAATCCTATTTAAGATACAATTCTAACTATGGAAGTAAATCTCACGGTTAACTAGATAACCGCCCTTGATTTGATCTGTTTCGAGATTTACGCCATGATCTCCGGCCAGTCACGGATATCTTGTCTTTCCGTTACTATGCTTTGCTCGAAGTCTGTCACATTTGGTCTCGGTCGCTGCTGGCCTCGATCTCGGCAAGCACCTCGATCTTTAGACTCGATGCCTCGTCTTCGTGCTCTAGTATGATTCATTACGAGGCTACCCCTCGATGCAGTTCCCTTGTCTCGATCAAATAGCATAATCTGGTAGGCCCAGTTTTAACCGTATACAGTATTGCTTTAATCTGAGTGAATGTAAGGTGTTCACAAGATGATTAGGACCCCCTTTATATAGTAGTGGAATCCTATTTAATACAATTCTAACTATGGAAGTAAATCTCATGGTTAACTAGATAACCGCCCTTGATTTGATCTATTTCGAGATTTACGCCATGATCTCCGGCCAGTCACGGATATCTCGTCTTTCCGTTACTACGCTTTCCTCGAAGTCTGTCACATTTGGTCTCGGTCGTTGTTGGCCTCAATCTCGGCAGGCACCTCGATCTTCGAACCCGATGCCTCATTTTCGTGCTCTAGTCTGATTCATTACGAGGCTACCCCTTGATTCAATTCCCTTGTCTCGATCAAATAGCATAATCGGGTAGGACCGATTTTAACCGTATACAGTATTGCTTTAATCTGAGTGAATGTAAGGTGTTTACAAGATGATTTAGACCCCCTTTATAGTAGAGGAATCATAATTAAGATACAATTCTAACTATGGAAGTAAATCTCATGGTTAACTTGATAACCACCCTTGATTTGATCTATTTCAAGAATTACGCCATGATCTCCGGCCAGTCACGGATATCTCGTCTTTCCGCTACTACGCTTTGCTCGAAGTCTGTCACATTTGGTCTCGGTCACTGTTTGCCTCAATCTCGGCAGGCACCTCGATCTTCGGACTCGATGCCTCGTCTTCGTGCTCTAGTCTGATTCATTACGAGGCTACCCCTCGATGCAGTTCCTTTGTCTCGATCAAATAGCATAATCGGGTAGGCCCGATTTTAACCGTGTACACACCACTTAGGTGGTTACATTTGTGCCTAGTCGCTTGGTCCAATTGTGCGATAGACAAGGATATCCCATGGGCCGGGATATTCTATGGGATTAGCTATCGCACTTTCTATTGGATTTTTTTCACTTTTAGACCGCGCCAAAAACTATTTACATTCGGTAGCCGAAAAAGTGTATAAAATTTATATAATTTTTGTATATAACATACAAAATGTATATATATATATATATATATATA
>NW_017682097.1:0-656 GCF_001879085.1 Nicotiana attenuata | reverse complement strand
AGTAAACTACTCAATCGGTTAACTAGATTAACCGCCTTGATTTTATCTGTTTCGAGATTTACGCCATCGATCTCCGGCCAGTCTACGGATATCTACGTCTTTCCGTTACTACGCTTTGCTTGAAGTCGGTCACATTTGGTCTCGGTCGTTGTTGGCCTCGATCTCGGCAGGCACCTCGAGGACTCGATGCCTCGTCTACGTGCTCTAGTCTGATTCGTTACGAGGACTACCCCTCGATGCAGTTCCCTTGTCTCAATCAAATAGCATAATCGGGTAGGCCCGGTTTTAACCGTATACAATATTGCTTTAATTTGAGTGAATGTAAGGTGTGTACAAGATGATTAGGACCCCCTTTATATAGTAGAGGAATCCTATTTAAGATACAATTCTAACTGTGAAAGTAAATCTCATGGTTAACTAGATAACCGTCCTTGATTTGATCTGTTTGGAGATTTACGCCATGATCTCCGGCCAATCACGAATATCCCGTCTTTCTGTTACTACGCTTTGCTCGAAGTCTATCACATTTGGTCTCGGTCGCTGTTGGCCTCGATCTCGGCAGGCACCTCGATCTTGGGACTCGATGCCTCATCTTCGTGCTCTAGTATGATTCATTACGAGGCTACCCATCGATGTAGTTCCCTTGTCTAGAATCA
>NW_017682096.1:8456-10497 GCF_001879085.1 Nicotiana attenuata | reverse complement strand
ATCAGCATACTCCACAAGATCCAAGGGCCCTCCACCTCCTCCTCCTCTGAGTCCTGTCCGGAACAAAAACAAAGGAAAAATGGGAGATACAAACGCCAGAAAGGAGATTGAGATTTCTCAGGGTACCCCGGTTTGCTAAGGAAACTACTGCACAACTGGAACAAAAGCTGTTGAAATTTCGAGAAGAACTGGATCAGGTTCGAATTTGGCAAACCTGTCATTTTCCCTCACCGCTCCTGATGTCAACACCCAAAATCCCGCACCTCCACAAAACACCCCGCAACCACAGATACAACCCACTCATACCTGTAACACATGCCACGCTCCAAATAATACCCCACTACTCATTCCCGATCCACTGAACACCACAAATGACCATCTCCACAATACTCCTATTTACGTGGATACTGTACCCCATTACGCCCAACCCATCTCAAATGCACCTGAGTTTGATGACAAGGACTCCCTCATGAGGAACTTAGCAGCAGAGCTCAAGAAATTAACCAGTCGAGTTCAGGGCGTAGAAGGTAACAAAGGCATTGAAGGATTGAATTACGAGGACTTGTGCATTCAACCAGATGTTGAACTCCCGGAGGGGTACAAACCTCCCAAGTTCGAAATGTTTGATGGAACAGGAGATCCCAGAGTCCACCTGAGGACCTATTGCGATAAGCTAGTGGGGGTCGGAAGAGATGAGAAGATCCGTATGAAGCTCTTCAAGAGGAGCATAAAGGGAGATGCACTATCCTGGTACATCAGTCAAGACCCCAAGAAATGGACGAGTTGGGTAGGTATGGCATCGGACTTCATGGATAGATTCCGGTTTAATACAGAGAACGCACCAGATGTATTCTACATACAGAATTTGAAGAAGAAACCCACCGAAACATTCCGCGAGTATGCTACTCGTTGGAGGTCAGAAGCTGCAAACGTCAGGCCGGCCCTAGAAGAAGAACAAATGAATAGATTCTTCGTCCGGGCTCAGGATCCCCAATATTACGAGAGGTTGATGCTGATCGAGGGTCAAAAGTTCTCTGATATCATCAAACTCGGAGAAAGAATCGAAGAGGGCATCAAGAATGGTATAAGAATCGAAGAGGGCATCAAGAATGGTATGGTTACAAATCTTGAAGCATTACAAGCCACCAATAAGGCTTTACAAACTGGTGGCGCATCCAAGAAGAAAGATGTAAGTGCCGTGATGGTCGCACAGGGAGCCAAATCACCACCAAAATACCAAACTTACCCATCACCTCCACTTACATATCAGCCCATCCCGAATTACCAAGCACCCGCACCCTCCTATCCACCTCCCGCTTACCAATCCTCTCCACCTCTCACATATCAACCCACCTCACCCAGATACTCTCATCCAGCACCTGTTTACCAAGCTTATAACGCTCAACCCTCTCACTACCAATCACCGCCTACCCGTCAAAATTTTCCAAGACCCAGACCAAATTTTGACCGCAAACCTCCCAGACAATACACAGCCATCGCTGAACCGATTGACCAGCTATATGAAAGACTTAAAATTGCTGGTTACGTCACTCCTATCCCAGCCAAAGCTCCAGAAAATCCCTCCCAGTGGGTCAACCCCAACAAGACCTGTGCGTATCACTCCCGCATGAAGGGACACACCCTTGACGAGTGCCGTTCGTTGAAAGACAAGATTCAGACCCTAATCGACAATAAGGTCATTGTAGCAAAAGAGCCTGCTCCTAATGTTCGTAATAACCCCCTGCCTGACCACAAAGGTGGAGACATTCAAATGATCGAGATCGAGGATGATTGGGACCCCAAAGGGTCAATAGGTTTGATTGCTGAATGGGATGAACCAAAGAAGCCAGCGGTTACCCTTAACCCAATTGTTGTGCAGAATCAGCCCTCCATGGACGACGAAGTAAATATGTCTATACCTCTTGAATTTGAAGCGCCTCCCTCTGCAAAGGCGCCCGGACCAATCGAGGTTGAATTTGGAGTTCCAAAGGCACCTACACCCTTTGAAGTTGCTGTGTTACCACCAAGGGTGCCTATTCCG
>NW_017682096.1:0-5728 GCF_001879085.1 Nicotiana attenuata | reverse complement strand
GGCAGAATTTTGAGGAGGACCCTCAAAATTCCGAAGTTGATTTTTCATCCGTTCAGCGCAGCCGTCAGAAGTGCCAGCCCAGTAAACTAGGGCAGAATTTTGAGGAGGACCCTCAAAATTCCGGAACAAGAAAGGTTGCAATGCTTTGAACCACGTCGCAGTCGTTGGTTCATTTAAACAAAACCATTTTCTACTTACGTCATATTTGTTAAATCATGCATAACTATGACAGCTGCTGTTTAGCGACGCTACCCCAACGTCAAGCAGGACGAGCAAAGGCCATGGGAAGACGAACTAACCTTCCCCCTTTTACAAAACTCACGATTTTTCTTTGAATGCAGGCACTCAATTCGCAATGTCATTAGATATATTTACGCACTCATACTTTCTCAAGAATGCAACTTCTCAGAATCATCACCTATTTACAATTGCTATCCGTACACAACATCCCCAGCAGCCACAATGATGCAATCAGCTATCAGCTATCATCTACCAGCTAAGAGATTTCATTACTATTCGCCCTTTTAATTATTGCATTGCATAAGGCTACTTTTTTGCCTTCTGAGACTAAGCGTTGTCTCCATCTGCATTTCCTGCATTGCATAAGGCTACCTTTCTGCCTTCCGAGACTAAGCGTTGTCTCCATCTGCATCTCCTGCATTGCATAAGGCTACCTTTCTGCCTTCCGAGACTAAGCGTTGTCTCCATCTGCATTTCCTACATTGCATAAGACTATCTTTCTGCCTTCCAAGCTCTACCTCCACTTGCATGGCTGAAATATCGCCACCTTATCTTTCTTGCATGGCTGAAATATCGCCACTTTTACTTACGTCCTGCAATCGGCTGAAATATCGCCATTTACATTTTTTGTATCGGCTGAAATATCGCCATTTACATTTTTGTATTGGCTGAAATATCGCCATTTACATTTTTTGTATCGGCTGAAATATCGCCAAACGTTATTTAAATCCTGCAATCGGCTGAAATATCGCCATTTACATTTTTGTATCGGCTAAAATATCGCCATTTATATTTTTTGTATCGGCTGAAATATCGCCAAACGTTATTTAAATTCTCTATTTGTTGAAATATCACCATTTACACTTTTGCATCGACTGAAATATCGCCAAACTATTATTTAAATTCTCCATCGGCTGGAACATCGCCTGTTTATTTAAATTTCTATCGGCTGAAATATCGCCATTTACGCTTTTGCATCGGCTGAAATACCGCCAAATCTTGCATCTCATGGGCTGAAATATCGCCAAACTGTCCAAAGGCGTCATCATTCGGAGGCATCATCCTCATAGACCGAGAATACCATGCCATGGCCAGAGGACCCCACTTTATATCATGCACATCATTATTCAAAGGAATCATGGTTCGGAGGCACCATCATCATAGCCCGAAAATATCATTTCATAGCCTGCGAATCCTTTAATTTTGTGCTTCATGGCCCAGGACATCATGGTCCGAGGACGTCATCCTAACCGTCCGAAGACAACATTCATGGTCCAACGAGAACTTGCGTCACGTTTAAGTTTATGCACAATATACGCCCGTATTGCTCACTTGCAGGTACACCGGCCAGCAATGGCTGCCTCAGCAGGAGCGATCCCGCTCCGGTTCTCGCAGCCGATCAAACTTCAAATACTTCTTGCCACCCTAAACATCGTGTCTGTCTCTTCCGAATCTCCATCGGCATGTTCCGTCAATGGTTCCTGAACTACATACGACCTGATTCCTGTAAAACCAGAGATATGTAGGCAGCTCAAAAACCAGAGCTCGATCAAATTCTTTTCAAATCGCCGCTTTCGGTTAAAATTGGCCATCATATCTTTACCCGACAACTCTTTCATCCTTCCCGGGTAAAGAGGGGCAGCTGTTGATACCCAATTTTTCCCTATGTATTTTTGTACCCAAAATACGTCCAAAATAGCATATGTGTGCATATATAAGCACACTCATGAGTTTTGGTATTTTTCATAATTTTTAAAACAATTTATTGCCCGTTTTAGTACCACAAAAATCCAAAATTATTTCCAAATTATCACTTTTGGTGAGTAACTTATTTCATTCTCATGTTTACACCAAAATATAAGTAAGGTAATTTTTGCATATTTTTTACAAATTCATTTGGCATTTTTAAAGCTAAATTGCATATAATTGCAATCATAGCCTATCTTGTAATTTTTAGCATTTTATAATTATAAAATTAATCCCAGCATTTTTAAATTAATATTTATACAATATTTATTTACCCAGTACTCTTAATTTACTTTTAAAATTGTGTTACTATTTTATAAAAAATTAAAAAGGGAAAATTGGCTATTTACGATTTAGCCCCAATGCATTTCAATTATAGCCAAATTGATAACCCAATTCAGCCCCAATTTGAGCCCAAATCACCCCAGCCCAATTACCCAATCAACCCGACCCAGTACCCTCAAACCCGCCCGCTTTCTTTTAATCTGAGTCGTTGATCAATTTTGATCAACGACCCAGACCTCCCCTTTCCTTTATTAATTTCGAACGACCCCAAAACCTACCCCATTCCTCACAATACGCCGCCTCTGAATCCTCCTTTTTTCTCAACTCTCTCTCAACTCACCTTAAACCCTAGCCGCCGCCTCTCACCGAAACCCTAATCCATGGCTTCCCAGACTCATCGGAGGCCTATACCGGCCTCCCATGGCTTCTATGCGCTCACCTCTGAGGTCCTATGACCAAATCTTTAAGGGGTCTCGACCAAGCCGTTGCTCGATGGCTGTTCTCCGGTCGCCTTCAACCTCTGTCCGGCCAACCATGGCCATTCGAGCTCGATCTTCGTCTATCCTGCCTAGATCTGGAGTTTCCAAAGCCTTTCTCATCGCCTGGGTTTCTTATGAAACCCTAGCTCTAAGGTTCCTTCTATTTATTTCTTAGATCTGCTCCAAGATCTATATGCGTTTGAACGTTATGGGCATGTTTCTCAAAGTTTCCCCAATTTTTTGCTTTCAAAACTCTATGTTCTTTTAACTATGGTTTTATGTTAAGTTATTTCGAAGTTCCTCTCTTATTCTTGGCACGTTTCGACTTTGTTTGTTTGTTTTCCTTATTTGAGTAAGCATGTTGAAAACCCTAATTTTGTGATTGTTTGAGTCTGTTTGTTAAGATTTCATTCGATTCATACGCTGATCATCTCTAGGTTTGTTTGATGTTAAAAACCCTAATTTCGGGAATTTATTCGAGTTCATGAGCCTATCTGTTTGGTTTACTGAAAACCCTAATTTTTAAGGGTTTCACTTGGGACTCTGAAATTGCTTGTTGTTTCACCTGTTTGTCGTCTCTAAACTCAACTGATTTGAAAACCCTAGTCTCTTTGGGAGGGTATTCAAAGTCCCGTGAGGTTGTTTGTGCATGCTTGTATGTTTGAAATTATTCAACTTGATGCCTTGTTTCAACATTTCTTTTCTCTATATGTTCTACGCTTGTGATTCTCACTCGACTCTCTGCATGTTTTCGACTCCTTCTCTCTCTATTACACCTTGAAGCCTAATTAACATGCTTTGAATGGCTGCTCTATGCTATTGCTGCATGATGTTTCTTTTGCCATAACTTAGCCTCACATGTCTGCTATTTGTGCATGCATTATATACTGAGTACCTCCTGTGATTTATTTAACTCGAAATTGATTTCAAAAAACTTTCCCTTCCTTGAGATCCTGATTTTACTAGCCTGTCAAAGTCTAATTGATTCCTTTTCCTTTAATTGGCCCCACTGAATCTTTCCAAAAATAATTTCAAATCCTGTACTTAGACTTAATTGCCTATTGTATGACTTTACTATTTCTTTTATGGCAACAACCATTCTGCTTGCAAGGCTGGTTCTCCTTTCCTTATTTGGATACGGTTAGTATCCGTTTGAATAAGAATTCCCTGATTAAAGGGGAGTCTTATACTAATTGATTCTGATTTGTGACCATGCCATATTTGTGTTAGATTTGTACTTGTTACCTTATTTCTCTATACGTTTTCAAAGCTATAAATATCTCCTCCCTTTTCTTTGAACACACGAACACACGAACACACGAACACAGAACGCAATCGGAGTCCACAAGTCACTCTCACTTAAAAACTCTTTCTCTTTTACTTGTGCTGCTGTGGACTTTGTTTACTCTACTTTCTGCTGCGCTCTTTTGCTTCTCTACTGGTATTTCTCAGTTAGTTTACATGTCTCCACCACAATGTGTTTATTTGTGCCCACTTCTGTCCAATTCTTTTAGTTGACATTTGTTTATAGCATTTTGTAACATGTTCCCCCCTTTCCTTTGTAATTCAGTATTTAAATTATGTATGCATCCTGTCAGTTGTTTGTCATGAATTTGATACTTTATGAATCCCAAACCCTCATACCCCTTTATAGGTGAGTTATGGTTCGGGGCATGACAACACTCTAATATTGTTGTCCATGATTCTGGATTGGATTCTTTGAATCCCAAACTCAATCAGTTCCCATTTCCTTTCCCCCTTTATGTGTTGTTGAGCTTTAGACTTGGGTCTGGCAGTGTCCTAATCACTGTCCAGACTCTGGTCTGACCTTCAAGGGTCTGCTCTTAATGTGTTTGACCAAGCAGGTGGTCAGGGGTGTGCCAGCCTACTTTGTAGCTAGGTATGACCACCACCTGTCATGGCCCCCCCAATTGCCTTTCACTTTGCACTTACTCTTAGCTATAAGTTCTGCCCCTCTCTTGCAAGCAATGCTTTGGGACCCCCGAGCTCCCTCTGAACTTGGATGCATGAGAGCCGGCTCTTCCACACTGCACTATTCTAATTCTGGTAGTATCCTGGGTGTAAGCAATGCCTGGAATCCCTAAGATTCCTTGGAACTTTGAAGCACCTTGGATAAAGAGAAGGCTTTGGAAATCTGGATCCCGGAAGTGGCTCAATCGCATGTTATTAGATATTAAGGTTGAATTAGGCTACTCGGATCTAGCTGTTAGCTTTTGATGTATCCTTTAATTTCCAGTTTGATTCATTGGGTTGTAATAATTTTGTATGAAACTCGGGGAGTATAGTAAAAGGGTGTGGGAGGGGTCTTTACTTTTCTTGAATCCAAGGGGTTGAAATCATGAATTAGGATTTTATTTAAACTAGAAATCCTGCCTATAGGGTCTGTAATACCGATTCAATCACATAGAGACCATGCCTATAGGATTTAACGCTTAAGTTTACCGCAAAAATCACCTAGAAAGCATGTCTATAGGATTTAACATTCATGTTCTGTAATGACACATATAGAGATCATGTCTATAGGCTCTTGCATTTCTGCATATATAAATGTCATTAGGCAAACCGTTTATAGGCTTAATAACAAAGTTGCATATAGACATCATGCTATAAGACTCTTATTGATATCAGGAAAGGGTGTTAAAATCAGTAAACATATAGAAAGCATGCCTATAGGAAACCTCGTCTTTAATAGCATCATTCGTTCTTAAACAGTATCGATTGCTGGAACTAGTGTCTTTATTAAAACTGGTAATTTTCTACTTCTCAAGCCCGCTAAAATTGGTAAACTTTTTCCTATAGCCAATCTGCACTCCCCCGAAACTCGTAAACCTTTTAATCAGTCTACATCTTTGAAACAACTGGTAACTCTTTTCTAAAAAATCGGTTTGCATCTTTTCTCTTTGTTTAAACTGATAATCTTTTTCCAAAATTCAACTTGCATCTTTCTGAAACTACTG
>NW_017682095.1:0-10497 GCF_001879085.1 Nicotiana attenuata | reverse complement strand
CAGCGGACAGAATGCTCTCCATAACAGATTATCTTCTTTAAGATTGTTAGAAAAAATAATAATTGAAAACAAAATTGAAGAAGGCTTGAGGTGTGAGAACGACTTTCCTTAAAGAAGATATTGCCCGTATACAAATTGGGGAAATACAAACAATCTTCTTCAGGATACAACAAGCCAAGAATATAGTTGCAGATTTTTCTATATCTACTTTGTTGGAAGAACTTCTATTTATAGAGCAACCATCGGACCTTTTCAAAAAAGATGTGTTCTTTCACAAACAGACGCATCTGTTTATTCAAATAAATTTAAAATTTAATTTCAAATAAAACATATTTAATTGTAGAAATAAATAAAAATAAATTATTTATTTTAGGTCCGACCCGGCCCGCGCCCAACCCCCAAGTCCAAGTCCAAGTCTTTGATATAAATATATATAATATATAATATATATGTATTTGCACACATATAAGAGTATGTGTTCTAAACTAAACACATAAAAGGACAAAAACTTAAAAGGCACCAAAAGTGGCCTTTCACCATCGATGTGGGACATGTCCCACTTGTTTCCAACTTATAACAAACTATCTTTCAATCCCCCACTAGTTTGTTATATTTCTCCTAATATTACGCATATTGGAGAGTATCTTATTTTGATTTGAACTTTCGATTAGTATAAATATCTTAAAGTCTTGACGAAGTTATTGGTACCTTTAAGTTTTGAACCACAATTCCTTGTGTCAAAACCGAAAATATCACACGCACAATATTATACAGTGGTTAAGAAAATCCAGTATTTGATTTAGCACATTTATGACCTTGTGCTCATCCTGACTTCATGAATATTTACAAGATCAACCCCTTAAACCTTGCTTGAAGCGGCACCACTTCAATATTCATATAGGTGAAATTAGCTACAATGTTCCTGTTACTACAAACATTTACTAATTTCATTAAGATTTAATTCAGCCTCTGCATGTAACAGTTTGCACCACGAAGTTTGTTATTTATCCCTAGTTATTTCAGAGATTTAATAAATTCTTGACTCCTTCCATAACAATATGTAATACATTGGAATTAAGGATCCGAAAGGAGATCGGTGCTCAAGCAATACAAAACAACTTGTTATTACCTCGTTGAACTTATTTTGTTAGAGTGTATACTAACTAAAAGTTGGGTTCCTATCGCTTGTATTCAGTTCAGAGGTTTTAGCCCCATTCCTTCACAAGTTTGTTGTACTACATTTCTCGTCAATGGTTTGGTAAGTGGATCTGCCCAATTCTTATTCGATCTCACATAAAAAATAGTTATAGTCCCATTTGTGACTAATTCTCTTATATATGCGTGCCTCAGGCTTATATGTCCTGATTTCCCATTATATATCTTATTGAAAGACACACACATGGTAGTCTCACTATCACAAAATACAGAAATGGCTGGCATAGCTTGTGGCCACTGTTGATACCCAATTTTTTCCTGCATATTTTTTTTATATGCGAAATATCTTTAAAATAGCATATATACGCATATATAAGTATATCCAAGCATTTTTACTATTTTTCCCATAATTTTAAGGTTTTTAAAATGATTTATTTCCCTTTTTCATCTATAAAAACCCAATGATTATTTTCACGATTATTATTTTTGGTAGTTTATTTGTTAGAATTTTATATTTATGCTAAAATGTAGCTAACATAATTTTTGTATATTTTATAAATTTATTTGGTATTTTTAAAGCTAAGTTGCATATAATTGCAATATTAGCTTATTTTAAGATTTAATTGTATTTTATACTTTCAAAATTGAGTCCGATATTTTTAATCTAATATTTATATATTATTAATTAATTTAGTATCTTTAATTTGTTTCCAAAAAATATTTTACTATGTTTTATAAAATAAATAAGGGAAAATGGCTGTTTAAATGCTAGCCTGTTTATTTTTTCAATTTTGGCCAGATTTGGCACCTCTAATCCAACCCAATTTTAATTTTAGTTACCCAGCCCAACTCCTAAAATTACCCGACCCACGACCATTTTACATAACCCACCCGGATCCCCCGTTTAATCCAGGCCGTTGATCAAAATGATCAACGACCACGTTTTAATCTTTCCTTTTTAATTTACCCTTACACCACTAAAACCCTAATCACACTCACCTACCAGCCGCCTCTGAACCCTCCAGTCTCTCAAACTCTCTCGAATCTTCTCAAACCCTAGCCACCATCTCCGCCCTGAAAGCCACTGGAGTCCTATACCCACCTCCTATTGCTCCTACATGCCTGGTCCTTGAAGATTCAAGGCCTGACCACGACGAAGTTTGGTCCAGGCTTCGTTCGATTCGAGTTCCACAGTCATCTCTGGCCTTGCTCCGGCATATCATGGTTGCTCGAGCCTGACTTTAACCTCTCCGACTTAGATCGGTGGCCTTTCAAAGCCTTTCTCATTTCTAGGGTTCTTCTGAAACCCTAACCCTTCGAGGTTTTCTCCGATTCCTTTAGATCCGTTGTGTATCTATGCTTTCCTTAAGATTTCAAACGATTTCTCAAGTTTTTCTTGCAAAAATTACTTCCAAAACCATTTCTTTTCCGATCTAGGGTTTTCTGAAAAGTTTTAAATGTTTCTCTTTTCTTTTGTGTGCATTTGCCTCTACTATGTTCTTATATTTTCTCCTACCATGTTCTTACATGCTTCTTCTGCTGTATTTTCCTATAATGTATTCTCGTATGCTTTCTCCACGGTATCTTCTCTATTGTGTTCTGATATGTTTCTCCTACTATATTTCCATTACTATGTTCTTAAGTTTCCTTATTAAACTTCTCAGCATGTTTCTGCTACTGATCTTATCATTTTTTCTATTTTTTTCGTGCTAGTTTCTTCTACTCTATTTTTCTTTGAGCTCTTCTACTGTGCTCTGCATGTTGCCTTTCTATCATGTTTCTCAGTTTCAGTTGCTGAGAGGAACATGGTAGAGGTTTCAGTTCTTTCTGAGACCTCTGAACCTATTTCGAGTCTCTGAAATGAGTTTCAAAACACTTGTTTTTCACATGATTCTAGCTTTTGCTAAACTCTTCTAAGAACGGTATATCGGATCCTTTGTATGCTGCTAAACGATACTTCTCATCTACTCTTGCTGGCCTATGTGACAACTACGCTTCTGTGGTCTATTTTCTACTGATTTTTACAATAACACAACATCTTCTTTCATGCTTGACATGTCTATATGCTCTTTATATGCAATGAATTTCCCTCTAAAATGGTTTTCAAATTTGTGATTAGTTCAAACTTCTTTTTGACTATGTCTGATTGATTTTTCTTTCCTTGTTTGCTGATTCTCTCTATGACTCGACCTAAGTTAAAACCCTTCTCAGCTTTTGGGACTTGGTTCATTCATGGGTCAGTAATTACAAGATCCTTGATTTTTTTGATTTACTGGTTGTTGATTGATTTTCTTACCTTATTTGTACAACCGTGTACTTCAAAAACCCTGTCCTTAAATAACCTTTTATGTATTTGCCCTTAATTACATGCTTTGCACAAAGTGCTTATTCAATTTCTTTCCTTAAATTATTTTACCCGTTTGAATCCGAATCCCTTAATTAAAGGGAAGTCTTGTGTAATTGATGCTTAATTGACAATCAGTTCCTTAACTATTTTCTTACCTTATTTTTGCCTGGTTTTCAACACTATAATTGCACGACTCTTTAACACACAACACACATGATTTACAATCCTTCACTTCACAATTCACAATCTCTTCTGAACTCATACTTACTCATAATAGTATTCTCTCTTTGCCTGCACTCTGGCCTGTTCACAAGACCTATCGCTTTTTCTCTATTTGTCTCTTTGAAACCGGTATGTCCTAATTTAAACTTCAGCATCATCACAATGTGTTTATTTACAGATTTTGTATCCATGTCTACTTTACTGCTTCTGCGGAGTTAAATATTTAAACTAGCATGTTGATTCCTTTCTGTTTGTTTGTAATGAATCCCTACCCCCTATTACCCCTATGTGTTTTGAGTTATGACATGAGGCATGGCAATGTACATTGTTGTCCATGAATTAAGTTTAATCCATGGGGATCTTAACCTCTAAACAATATGTGTTAACAGGCCTAAGGGTGTGCGAGCATCTCCCATTGCTGGGTATGCCCACCAGCCTTCTTTTGCCTCTTGCAACTCCCCATTCGCTATACCCTTATGTGTACTGATTTAAGCTGTTTCCCTTTTCCCTTTCCCCTTTTAGAATTCCACTTCTGCACTTGCACTCTCTCTTAGTCCCTAAGTTCTGCCCCCTCTGTGAGCCTTGCCTTGGGACCTTGAGTTCCCTCTATACTTGGACACCTGAGGACTGGCCCTTCCACACTGCATTATGTCTTAATCTGGTGATGCATTTGGGTGTGAGCATTACCCGGAGTCCTTTTCGAGGCTCTTAGGAAACTTTGACACACCCCAAATGGGAGAAAGGCTTTGGAACATGATCTCTTGGAGTTGGTTTACTTCATACTTCATACAGGAAGCCTGAATCAGGCTCTCCTTGGCTGTACTTTTTTTAATTTCTGATGTATTTTCTTTTATCTTCATTCTGGGCTGTAATAATTTTGTAATAAACTCTTGGGAATGGCTAGTGAAAAAGGGAGGGGATAGCTATGTATGCGAAGGGTAGATAACTTGCCTATAGGTGTACTTCTGAATTTCTGCACTTTCATATAGATAACTTGCCTATAGGAATTTCTGAATTTCTGCATGCACATAGAAAATATGCCTATAGGTCCTTCTGAATCTTGCACACGCATTCTTCATCAGGCAATCATGTTTATAGGTCTTAATCAATTAACTGCAATTAGATATCATGTTTATATGGTTTCTACATTTTACCATGTCAATAAAAAGGGTTTAAAGTCAACAACGCATAGAAAGCATGTCTATAGGAGCTATTAATCAAATCTGAATCGTTTCACTCGCTTATAAGTCTAAAACCAGTAATAACGATGTGTTACCATTTGCAGAACCTATAACCTTTTGCTAAAACTTGTCTTTCTTTAATAATCTGGCAACCTTTCTCAATCAGTATGTATTCAGTTTATTTTATTGTTTCTAAAATCAGTAGATATCATGCCTATAGGGCCCTCGTTTAACACTTAGGCAAGCCTTAGGGTAATATTATAAACTGAATCAGATTTTTATTAGCTACAACCAACAGGTAGGCCTGCTTCGGGCTTCTTATCTGAACTATGTAATAAATCAGTCGGCCTCAACCTTTAAGTTTCAATCAGACCCTAAACAGTCTGTCAAAGGAGGTATATCTTAGCCTTTTACTTATTATGTGCTCCCCCCCCCCCCAACTTACTATACGTGTTTTTGTATGTCCCCTTAGAGTTTTGCCTTTGAAACTATAAACAAGCCTAATATCCCTTCCCTTTAGGATTAGTAGTCCCATATGCCTCCGGGACTGATAGGATTGGGGCGGGTAATAGCATGCAATAAGCAAACGAGTCCATTCCGCACTTTAATACCTTAACGGGGTGGGAAAGGGTAGATATGGATATGATGACCACGCGATAACATCACGTGTAGCCCCTCACTGAGGAGTGATTACCGGATGTTGTGTGGGGTGATCCATATTATTTATAAACCTAGGACCCCCCCCCCTTCCCTTTATTTCTTTGATTCTTTGCTTCTTCTTTTTTTTCGAAATTTTAAAACTATTTCTCTAAGGAAAAATCAGTATTCCTTTCGTTCTTTCTGACTTTGTTTATTTGTAACCATTATGTGAAAATCCCCTCTTACTTGAAGTTTTATTTGCTTATGTGTTATTTGCACTTAAGTCACAATAATAGTTTGGCCGGGAACCACACTAGTGGATCCTGATGGGTGCCTAACACCTTCCCCTTGGGATAATTTCAAGCCCTTACCCAATCGCTGGTTACCCTAAATCAAACCCTTCTTAGTGTCCTAATGCACTTAAATCATTAGGTGGCGACTCTTCAATTCAAAATCCAATTCCCAAAAGGGAACGAGTTGTCTTCCCAAATGTCATAAACCCGATTTCGCGAGAAAAAGGGGGCGCGACAGCATGGCGACTCTGCTGGGGATTTCTTTTAGGCTTTTACCATTTCGGGCTATTATTGTGACTTTACGCTTCTTTATATGTCTTTATTTGCTTAATGCCTTCAAGTATTTAATTCCTTCTTCTACTACAAAACTAACTTGTCTTTTTGTTTCTTTCCCTTATTTCTTTTACTGCTTTCCTTTACTGCCTCCCTTTATTGTTGTTTTAAATTATTGTAATTATTGCTTTATGAACGTGCAAATATGTGACAACTTGTTTAAATTATTGCAACTGCATGTTTTCAACATCATATTCCACTCGTTCCAAACAAAATACCATAGCAACGCTTATAATGAGTGGTTGCGCTCTTCCGATATTATCACCCCCTAAATCCGGCAAAGGCATATTTGCGGTAAAACCAATCGATCAACGGTGTAGTCGACGGTTCCGCGACTTTCCCTCTTGAGTTGTCGGCTCAAGGGTACCAGTCTAATACCCCATAGAAACCTTACTCTGTTTAGTTGTGCATGCATCATGGTCAAACCTAGCAAAGTCAGTTATGTTGTCCGCATAATGACTCTTTAAGACAGCCTTGTCCAAAGTCCACTGGGTTTCCCTAATATCCAAACGGACACTACCACGTTTTGTGCATTTATTTGGAGAACTAAATGCTTTTATGCCAATTATTGATATTTAATAGTCGAGTCTGGTGGGGGTAAGGGCCTAACGCTTATTGTCTTGCAGAAACATGAGGCACGAAGTCCCCAGATTCGGCATGGTCACCAACATCCACCCAAAATTGCTAAGCTGGTGGGAGGATCTTCATTCCAGCGATCAGACTCTTGTCCGGAAATACCTAGGAAATCTACCTTCTCTCCTGGAAATCCAACCCAACAACAAAATCATAGAAGCTGCCACTCTATTATGGGATTGTGATGGGTCTGTGTTCCGCTTCGGAGACATTGAGATGACACCCCTACTCGAGGAATAGGAGGACTGCTGGTATACCGTGGGAAACTCTGGGTTTGTTAATGCCGGAAAACCGCAAGGGTAGAGGTTTTCTCAAAATGATGGGTTTAAAGAAGAATCCAGACTTGACATGCTTGAAAGAGTCGTACATTCCCTTTGACTCTTTGTACGAAAGGTACGGTCACAGCAAATCTTACCGTACCTATCCTGATGAGTTTGCCATTACCTTATTGAGTCATATCCATCGAAGGGTCTTTGTATTTATGTTCTGTTTTCTGGGGATGATTGTGTTTCTAATGAAGAAAGCAAGAATCCATACCCGACTAGCCATGGTCACTAAAACTTTAATGGAAGGAATTGGAGGGCAACCATTTAGCATTGTGCCCATAATCGTCGCAGAAATATATCGAGCCCTAGAGAAATGTCAACGGGGAGCTAGTCACTTCGAGGGTTGCAATTTGCCACTTCAGTTGTGGCTCATGGAGCATCTACAAAAGGGTGAATACTAACAAGAGATCCAACGAAGGGACTGGGACGATCATATCGCTTTCCATCACCCGAAGCGAATGAATTATGTCCTTGATATGTTTGCTCAGCCAGAGGACGCCAAAGGATGGTTCAAGCTATTTGATAATCTGACCGAGGAGCAAGTACAATGGATGTTCGAATGGTTTCCAACCGAAGAGTTCATCGCCCGATCCCGAGACGCACCTTTTTTGATATTAATCGGTCTGAGAGGAACGTACCCTTACGTCCCTCTCCGGGTTATGAGGCAAGATGCTAGAAAATAGGTTGTACCCAGGGTCGACAAGATGAGTCACTTCCGGGCTGACTTCCAGGATGACGATAGTCCTTACAAGTGCCAAGCTCAGCATATGTGGCACTGCAAGATCATCATGGGAATGTGAAAGTGAGCACCGTGAAGTACAAGAAGCCAACCAAAGGCTGATTGAAGAGTGGAAAGACATGGCTGTCAGTGCCAACAAGCGACTGGGATACTTGGAGCGCGGCTTAGTTGAGCTGGAAAGGAAATTTCTTAAAAGGATCGAGGATTGCCAGAATGCTGAAGGAAACGAGGGCGGGCACCTAGCCAGAGCCTACTTGTTGCTGGGACTTCGCGAGCTGGTGAAGCTGTTCGATGGAGCCAAAGATGCCGAGTTTGGGAAAGGTCCTTCGGGGACCAAATAGATAGGAGTTTTCATTTCTGCTTTATAAAATGTAATAAGGTCTATGTCCACTAGTGACATTTTTATTTCCTGTTATTTAGTGTCGTTTTGGGATTCGTCTACTTTTATCAATAAAATGAGGCATTTAGCATCCTAAGTTCTCAAAATCAATTTGTCGCTAGGGCAACCTCGGGCACAACGAGGCTCCCAAATTAGGATACGCTTTATATTCCGGCACTATGTGTTTAAATATTGCAACATTTTTTTTTATGAACTGCACTAACTTGTTACCTTTTTGTTTTTACTTTTTGTTTATTTATTCCCCTCCCCAAAGGTTAGTTCGTGAACTCTGGCAACATCATCATATTTTACGAGATCCAGGGGCCCTCCACCTACTCCTCCTCCCAGTCCTGTCAGACACAAAAACAAAGGAAAATGGAAGATTCAAACAACTCAACTGAACGGGTAGAAGTCACACATGGTACTCTGGTCCCCAAGGAAAATGCATCCCAACTAGAACAAAAGCTGTTGAAGTTTCAGGAAGAACTTGATCAAGTCCGGAATCTGGAAAATCTGTCATTTTCCCTCACCACTCCAGAGGTTACTTTCCCAAATACTCAGAATCTTGTACCTCTACAAAATATCCCAAAGCAACTAAACCATCCCGCTCCTCACCACCACTGCAATACCTGCCATACCTCAAATAACACCCCACTGCTCATCCCAGAACTCCACAAATGACCACTGTCGCACCCAACACAATACCCCCATCTACGTGGAGACTGTGCCACACTCCACCCAGCCCATCTCAAGCACACCCGAGTCCGATGATAAGGACTTGCTCATCAGAAATCTGGCCGAAGAGCTTAAAAAGTTGACTAGCAGAATTCAACGCGTTGAAGGTAGTAAAGGAATTGAGGGGCTAAACTATGAAGATCTTTGCATACAGCCCGATGTCGAACTGCCCGAGGGGAACAAACCTCCCAAGTTCGAGATGTTTGATGGTACAGGGGATCCAAGGGTCCACTTGAGAACATACTGTGACAAGCTGGTCGGAGTGGGAAGAGACGAGAAAATATGCATGAAGCTTTTCATGAGGAGCCTGAAGGGAGACGCTTTATCCTGGTACATTAGCCAAGATCCAAAGAAGTGGTCAAACTGGGTAAGCATGGCGTCTGATTTTATAGACAGATTCAGGTTCAACACAGAGAATGCACCAGATGTGTTCTATATTGAAAACTTGAAGAAGAAACCCACGGAGACCTTCCGTGAGTATGCTACTCGATGGAGATCAGAAGCTGCTAAGGTTAGGCCTGCCTTGGAAGAAGAGCAAATGAACAAATTCTTCGTTCGGGCCCAAGACCCACAGTATTATGAGAGATTGATGATGATCGAAGGCCATAAATTTTCTGACATTATCAAGCTAGGAGAAAGGATCGAGGAAGGCATCAAGAGTGGTATGGTTACGAACTTTGAAGCCTTGCAAGCTACCAATAAGACTTTACAGTCTGGTGGTACGTCCAAGAAAAGGGACGTAAGTGCTGTAATGGTTGTACATATCCCCTATCAAATACCAAACCTATCCAATGCCTCCACTCACCTATCAGCCTACTCCGAATTACCAAGCACCCTCACCCTCTTACCATACTCCACCACCCACTTATCAGTCATCCCCACCTCCCACATATCAGCCCACTTCACCCAAATACTCCCAACCAGCACATGTTTACCAAGCCTACAACACCTAACCATCTCACTATCAATCACCTCACCCACGTCAAAACTTCCCTAGAACTCGACCAAATTTTGACCGCAGGCCTCCCAAACAGTATACCGCCATTGCTGAACCAATTGACCAGCTGTACGAAAGGCTCAAAGCTGCTGGCTATGTCACCCCTATCCCTGATATAACCCCCGAAAACCCTTCTCAGTGGGTCAATCCAAATAAATCGTGTGCATACCATTCTAGCATGAAAGGACACACCATTGACGAATGCCGCTCTCTGAAAGATAAGATCCAGACTTTGATTGATAACAAGATTATTGTAGCAAAGGAGCCTGCTCCGAATGTCCGCAATAACCCTCTGCCAGACCACAATGGTGGAGGCGTTCACATGATTGAAATAGAGAATGATTGGGACCCCAAGGGATCGATCGATTTGATCACAGAAGGCGACGATCCAAAGAAGCCAGTAGTCACCCTTAATCCAATTGTGCTCCTGATTCAGCCTTCTGGGGACGTCGAGCAAAGGCACCTACACAATTCAAGATTGTAGTTTTACCGCCCAAGGTACATGCTCGTTCGAGTAA
>NW_017682094.1:3998-10500 GCF_001879085.1 Nicotiana attenuata | reverse complement strand
TTTACAAGTGAAGAAAATGTGTCAAAATCTAGATTGGTCGCTTAGAGAGTGGGTGTATCTGTCGCAAAGGTGAAGGTGAGAATTGCAGAAGAGTTAAATTCTAACTGATCTATGTGTTCACAAGCTTATAAGGGATTGGAGTTAATCTCACTATGATATTATGACACCAATAGAGCACATGCGTATGATTTATTGAGTGCGTTTTGATCTATGGCTTCGAGCCAAGTTGGGGAGTTTGCTATTGATTAAGTTTATTGCACGGCTAAGTGCTATGTTGGTTCCAGTTTGAGGCGCGTTGCTGAGTTAGTTATGGCTTACGGAGATTGGGGTCGAGGATGGCTGTGAAGGAATTTATTTTTTATTTTATTTTTTTTCTTCTTTATTTATTTTAAAGGGCTATACGGTACCTCGTATGTGTGTGATAATCACAGGATGTCTTAAGTTGCTGTTAGTAAAGAGTGCTCGGTGCATAGAGTAGGAAGATGCTTGCTCGTATTGTGACGAGGTCATATCTTGCGGTGTCAGAGTGCTAATGAGGCACGGGTGGTTCTGTTCGTTGGATCAGGCTAAATGCAGTTAAATAGAGTAAATGACTCTCGAGAATGGTACTAATGTGTTCGAGATTCTACACGTGACAATTGGGTATCTTGAATTTGTATATGTGATTACAACTGAGTCTCCATTGGGAGAGGCCAAGATGTGTAATTTTTCTATATCAACTATGGTCTTCTATGTAACACTATCAGGAAGGTGCAAGTAATGGTTCGGAATTTATAGAATGTTCTAGGATGTTTTGATTTGCGATGTAGCGGTTGGAAGGTACGAAATGGTTCGTGGGATGTGAGACAGCATGGTCTCGTGATTTAAAGTCACTCGGGATGAGTGCGGATGGATGGTGTTATATGTTGAATGCAGTTACTATTATTTCTAGGGCAATCAGGGTAAGTCGAAAGAAGAAGGATTGGTTAGCCTAGTATCTGTTGGCATATTGGTGGTAGAGATCAATTCCTTCAGCATGATCAGGTTACGCGTGTGATTTGCGGCGGTTCAGGTGAGGCCTGTCGTCCGCCGTAAACGATGTTATTCGAGAATAATCCATTGTTATGGGTCTGTTACGTGTAGGCGGATCCCGAAAGGGTCATGGTGGGATGGACCACTACTTAGAGATTTGCATATTCTACAGTTATGAGAATTCACCTATGTGTTGCTATGGTTCTCCTGAAGTGAGTTAAGTGGAAAGTTTTATATGACGAAATGTTAATCTAATAATGGTTCCGAAGCTGTGAGGAAGAGCGTGTTCTATCGTATGTTGGCATGTTGGGTGCAATGAGTGGTATGGAATTTGAAGTGAAGATAGAGGTAACAACTCGGTATAGACAAGGATGTCACGAGCTCTGATGAGCAGGGAAGAAGTCTCGACGTTTAAGGTAAATCGGTATTGTCTTCAGTGTCACCTGAGAACGGTGTTCGTGAAAAGGCTTTGCACCCTGGTTAATGATTCTTGATCGCTTTTCAGCGTTAGTGCGGTCGGTGGTTTGGCGGTACGACCCAGTTATTCGTAATGGTAGGTTGTGGGAGGGTGTCCCACAGGAAGATTGTGTAAGTATGGCAGTTAGTCACTTGATTGATTGAAGACTTGAACCAAGTATTAAGGTTGTGATAAAATCATTGAATTGAGAAAATATGCCCGGAGGGCACTCAGTCTATTGAGTTGTAGACTACGGATGATTTCTTCGACTATGATGGATGTTCTTATGTGATACTGAGGATAGTTTTCTATATGCTATTTTTGTATGCCTTGCTTCCTATTTTCTAAGGAGAGCACATAGTAGTGGGTGAGTTAGGCAGTTCCTTTCAGAGTTCGTTTTCTTTTTGTACCGCGTTCGAATCGGTAGCCTATCTGCGCTTTGTGGCATCATATGAGACTCTTAATTATGTCCGGGGTGGCTTATTGCCCGAGCAGTTCGTACTGGGTAAGACGAGATTATTGAATCCGAGCTCAGTGCAATCTAAGCATATGAAGTAAATCAAGAGGCTAAGACCATTATTTGGCTCAGAATGAGGTGATAGTTCTTGCTAGAAGTATAGACCCAATGAATGGTTGGTTCGGCAGCGTTATGAATTTATACAGATCTCATCCGTCGTATCGGTATTGTAAGAATTTGAACAAGACCTATGTATGTCATGCAGAGCATGGGATGTGTAATGATTTTCTTTGGCTCCAAACATCAATTGAGCATGGTTGTCGATTTCAAGCATAATGACTAGAGGTGTTTCAGGTGGAAGTAGTATTTGGTTAGGATCGCGCGTTGCAGCAAAGCCGTGTGGAAACATGACCTTGCGGGTCAAATTTGTGTGTTCTATTTCTATGATGTGAGACAGGGTCTCAGCCTTGTGTTGTGGCAGTACTGATGAGCTTGAGGTACAGCTTTTTCGTTTGAGTCATTTTTCATGATTTGAGTATGTTCAGACCGTTTCTTATTGGTGCGCGTATTATGCGAGTTGTGGCTTAGGCCTGTATTGAGGTGTCATATCACCAGAGTGGTGTGTTGGATTTGAGGTGATCGTTGGGGTCACTACTGAATACGAACGGATTTGATTTCAGCATGTTTGATGGGTAAATATTGAGATTCGGTTCAAAAATTTGTTAGGGAAATTGCCAGAGGAGAAATGGCCTCATGAATGGTTGATCTGAGCAATGATTATGGTTTATTGCGTGTTTCAATTACCGTGGGCGGTATATGAAAGTGTTGGAATGAGACCTTGGCTTATAAGAGATTTCTAACGGTATTTGGTTGTTGTGGGCAGCTGCTGTGAATCGAAGTTATCGCTACATGTGTTGGGGTTATGTAGTATATCATATGATTGCACCTGAGGTTGCAAGAAGGGGTTATTACAGCTGGTTCGGGCTTATTCTGAGTGGAGATGTGAGGTTCTGATCTTGTGTATGATTTCGGAAAGTGCAATGTGGTTCTATGGTTTATGGACTAGATGGATTGTGAAATTTCAGCTATGTTGTGTTATCGGACCTATGCGAGATAGGCTGACGTGGGATCACCCCCGGTTATATGCACGGTAAAGTTATTCAGCTATTGGTTGGCTTCTAGAACAACTCTGGGTACGCTCGAGGACGAGCGTTTGTTTAAGTTGGGGAGGATGTGATGACCCGACCCGTCGTCTCATGAGTTACCGCTCCGTTTCCCTCATTTTTTATGCTTCTTCATGTTTCGTTATCGGTATGTGGTGTGTTAGAATTGATTTGGATTGGTTCTGATAAGAAATGAGACACTTAGTCTCTTTAAGGAAGGCTTAAGTTGGAAAAGTCAACTGAATGTTGCCTATTGAGTTAGAGGGCTCGGATGTGATTTCCGATGATTCGGTTAGCTTCGGGGGATGATTTGTGACTTAGGAGTGTGATCGGAATTGATTTTGGAGGTCCGGTGTAGAATTAGGCTTGAATTGGCGAAGTTAGTATTTTGGCGAATTCCGGTTGATGGGTGAGATTTTGATCCGAGGCTCGGAATGGAATTTCGGGAGTTGCAGTAGCTTCGTTAGGTGATTTGGGATGTGTGTGCAAAATTTCAGGTCATTCGGAGGTGTTTCGGTTGGGTTTTTGATCAAATGCGTGTTTCGGAAGTTTTGGAAGAACTTAGGCTTGAATTCGATGAGAAATGATGGTTTTAGTGTTGTTTGAGGTGTTTTGATGATTGGAGCAAATTTGAATGAGTTATTGGATCATGTTTGTGTTTTTGGTTGAGGTCCCGGGGGCCTCGGGGTGATTTCGGATGGCTAACGGGATGAAATTGGAGTTGAGGAATTGCAGGTTTTAGCTGGTACCTGATATTCTCGCTTCTACGGAAATGGACCGCAGAAGCGTATGGAGGGTCGCAAAAGCGGTCCATGGCTTAGTAGGGTAGTTCCGCAGAAGCGGAACCCTTTTCGCACAAGCGAGCCCGCAGAAGCGGATTGGACTGGAGATGAAAAGTCCGCAGAAGCGAAAAATTTCCGCAAATGCGGTAGTCGCAGAAGCGGCAAAGGTACCGCAGAAGCGGAAATAACTGGTCAGATATGGTTTTATTTCCCTTCGCGAATTTTTGAAAGGGTTTCATATTTTCACTTCGGACTTGGAGATTTTTTGGGCGATTTTGAAGAGGAATTCAAGGACTTCGATCAGGTAAGAATTTCTAAGCCTAAAACACGATTTTATGGTGCAAATACATGAATTTAGACTGAAAAATCAAGGAATTAAGGTCAAAAATGGTGGTTTAGGGCTTGAAACCTAAGAGAACCAAAAATGGGAATTTGAGGGGTCATTTGGACTCCGATTTTGGTGTTCTTTATATGTATAGACTCGTGGCGAGATAAGGAATCCGGTGATGTTAAGTTTCTGATTTTTCGAGAAGTGGGCCCGGGGCTCGGGTTTTGCCAACTTCGTGATTTTCGATGTTTTTCGAGTCTTTTCGATTGGGTTATATTCCCTTAGCATATTGTGACGTATTCGCTGTGGTTTTGGTCAGATTCGACGCATGAGGAGGTGAATTCGAAGGGCAAGAGCATAGAAAGCTAGGACTTTGGCCGGCTTAAGGTTAGTAATAAATGTAAATGCTGTGTTGAGGGTTCAAAACCCCGAATTTGCATAACGTAGTGCTATGTGAGGTGACTTGCACGCCGGATAACGGGCGTTGGGTAGAGCACCGTCAGGGATTGTGACTTGGTCCGTCCCGTTAATAAAATTACTACCTAACTGATTGTAGTTTTTGTGATATCCTTATAAAAAAGGATTAAATTGTTATCATTAGGCCTTGTGCCAACTACTTGAATCCTTCAGGGATTGTTTTTAATGGTTTCTTACCATATTTATAAATATTAAACTCAGTCTTGGTATTTAATACTGTGTTGGCAACTCAGCCATTTTTCTTAAGTTAGAAATTAAGTTAATATTTTTAAATGAAGTTTGGACTGAATATATTTATACTATTATGTGATTTTTGGACTGAGTATGGGATCGGGCTGCACGACGCAGTGGTTTAATAATGATATTGATATGAGGCCAAGGGCCTGTTTGATGCCACGAGATGGCTTATTATTGCGCTTGGGCCGTAAGGGGCCCCTTCTGGAGTTTGCACACCCCCAATGAGCGCCGTAGACGTTAAATAAGTGGAGCGGGCTGCACGCCACAGCGGGTACTGGAGATGTACCGGTTTATGTGTTGCATTGCATACTTGATTGTTATTTACTTATTTATCTGTTGTGATTCTTCTATAATTGTTTCATTGGTTTATTGAGCTGATATTATTTGGGTTGGACTGCTGTAATTATAGCTTATCTTGTGCCTGTCCAGGATTTCTTACTCTCAACCCTTATTTATATTTATTACTTTCTGGGTTGGAAGTACTCACAATACTCCCTGCACCTTGTATGCAGATCCAGGTACACCACAGAGTGAGTGAGGACTTGTTTAGCTGAGCAGCATTTATCCGGGAGTATTGAGGTAGCTGCATGGCGTTCGCAGCCCTGATCTCCCTCATCTATTTTATTCTTTTAATTCGCATTTTCCCTAGACGGACTTGTGGTAGGTGAATATTCTGTATTATAGGCTCATGTTCGTGACACTAGATTCTGTGGGTTGATTAGTATTTTTAGTATTTAATTCTGGGGTTCTCGAATGTTAGAGATTATATCAGAAATTCCGCATTAAATTGGTACTTTAGTAGTGAATATTTATTTATTTATTGAGAATAATTGGCTAAGGTTGTGTAAATGGTCGGGCTTGCCTAGCATTGTGTTAGGCGCCATCACGACCGGGGTTTGGGTCGTGACAAGGTGGTATCAGAGCCTAGGTTACTTGGTCTCGCGAGTCATGAGCCGGTTTAGTAGAGTCTTATGGATCGGTAAGGAGACGTCTGTACTTATCCTCGAGAGGCTGCAGAACCTTTAGGAAAACTTCACATTCTTGAATTCTTATCGTGCGTCCTTGATTCAGCTTGAAAAGAAACTCTTGAAATTCCTTCCACGTGTTCGTACGCGCGCGGGATCGCTCAGTATCAGATGTGCCTTAATGGCTTGTGATTCCCTGATCGAGGGGTGAGACGTGATCTCTGTGAGTTGATGTTGGGCCAGTCTGGTGGACTTGAGGCCGGATTTTTGCCTATGGCTTGAGCACCAAGATGCTGATTACGTGAGTTGTGTTTTGAACTTATACGTTCGGTATTGTCTCTATTAGCGGGAACGACGGATGGGTAGCTATGTGATGAGTACGTTAGCACTGCGAGAGGTATCTATATGACTTGGAAGTGGCGAGGAAGGCCTCCTAAAAAGATGATAGATGAACTATTAAGTGTATGATCTCCATTGTGAATGGATGTGTAACCCGAGTTATGGGCGTGTGAAGAATCTTCTCAAGGCTCCTAGTTGGGAGTGAAGTAAGTGCATGTTGCGGTATGAGTTCGGACTCGGGAAGGCTAAGTAACTGTGTGATGTGTATAATGGTGGAGGATATGCA
>NW_017682094.1:0-752 GCF_001879085.1 Nicotiana attenuata | reverse complement strand
ATTCGGTTAGCTTCGGGGGATGATTTGTGACTTAGGAGTGTGATCGGAATTGATTTTGGAGGTCCGGTGTAGAATTAGGCTTGAATTGGCGAAGTTAGTATTTTGGCGAATTCCGGTTGATGGGTGAGATTTTGATCCGAGGGTCGGAATGGTATTCCGGGAGTTGCAGTAGCTTCGTTAGGTGATTTGAGATGTGTGTGCAAAATTCAGGTCATTCGGAGGTGTTTCGGTTGGGTTTTTGATCGAATGCGTGTTTCGGAAGTTTTGGAAGAACTTAGGCTTGAATTCGATGAGAAATGATGGTTTTAGTGTTGTTTGAGGTGTTTTGATGATTGGAGCAAGTTTGAATGAGATATTGGATCATGTTTGTGTTTTTGGTTGAGGTCCCGGGGGCCTCGGGGTGATTTCGGATGGCTAACGGGATGAAATTGGAGTTGAGGAATTGCAGGTTTTAGCTGGTACCTGATATTCTCGCTTCTGCGGAAATGGACCGCAGAAGCGGTTCCGCAGAAGCGTATGGAGGGTCACAAAAGTGGTCCATGGCTTAGTAGGGTAGTTCCGCAGAAGCGGAACCCTTTTCGCACAAGCGAGCCCGCAGAAGCGGATGTGCAATCGCAGAAGCGATTTTGGACTGGAGATGAAAAGTCCGCATAAGCGGAAAATTTCCGCAAATGCGGTAGTCGCAGAAGCGGCAAAGGTACCGCGGAAGCGGAAATAACTGGTCAAAAGTATGGTTTTATTCCCTTCGCGAA
>NW_017682093.1:6865-10500 GCF_001879085.1 Nicotiana attenuata | reverse complement strand
TGTTCTTGGCTTGAATCCATGGGATATAATGGACTCAGATGAGTTTAATCGGATGTTAGAAGATGTATCTAGATGTATCTGAGTGTTGTCCAGACGGATGGGGATGATCAACAACACATGACAATGCAACAAGGTTATGCTGCAAAGGATAACAGCAACTTCTGAGTGTTATCCAGATGGACGCTGAGAATCAACAACGACATGTAATGACGACAAGGTTGTGCTGCAAAGGACCAGCTATTTTTGGTTGTCTACCAGATGTTGGAGCCAAAGACAGCTAGTATTTATTAATGCTAACCTGTATATGTAGACATTCTTCAACAGGCTGTATAAATCTTTTCTAATAGTAATAAAAATTGAGTTGGTTCTTCATTAAAATTTCTGTATTTTTGTATGTAGTAGTATATTCGTTTAGCTGATTGTGCATGCCTTTAGTCAGAAGTGAATAAGGTACTGAGAGCTACGCGTTACTGAGAAAATAGCAATACCAGTGAACAGTATTGAACAATCATTTGGGGAAATATGTTTAGCTCAAAATGGAAAATTAATTTTCCAATTACTTATATCTGTAGAGCTTCTATTCTCTTTTCTTCAAAGCGTTCTTATGATGTAGTTAATCCGAGATGTAACATAACATATCCTGTTGAGCATCCCTTAGGAAGGAAAAACAGAAGCAGCAAAAGTTTTATGATAGAAAGGAAAACGAAAAAGAAACTGTTCTTCTAGTGTTTAATAAACATGCAATTTATGATTCTTGGTTATCAAGATAGATCAGTAGTTCTGCAATTTATGTTAACCAATTCACATACTATCTTTCAACTGAATATTAACATTTGCAATCAGTTTACGTGTTAATAAATACACAAGGACTAATGAATATAATTCTTAGCAGAAAGATAAAACCACATAGGCTATAGAGACAACACATTTCAGGCAAGTTGTACATGGGGTGAAAAGATGTACTACAAAAATATGAAACCCCTGAATGAATAATGGTTCTCTTTATTATATATACAGCATATTTCAGGAAATTAAAGTTGTACGGGGCATACAGTTAGTGTTAGATCTTATTTTAATGATGCAAATAATTTATCTGTGCAGGAAATCATCGATAACCATTCAAAGATGGAAGGAATCAATTAGAGAAGATCAAGGAATCAAGGAGTTGAATCCGAGCAAATAATTTATCTGCGCCATCAAGAAGTTGAAGCACGTTAACAGTATATCCGAAACTTCAACAACCACGACCATGATCAATTTTGATCAGTCGGTGTTGCCTGATATGGGCAGCAATTCAGCTCACGTGGTATACTCTGAAGTGGCTGATCACATGACTTATATGTCTCAAATAAATTCAAAGAAGGTTCCCGAAGATGTGCTCGGCTTGGATCCATGGGATATAATGGACTCGGATGAGATAAATCGGATGTTAGAAGATGTATCTGAGTGTTGTCCAAATGGATGCTGAAGAAGATCAACAACAACATGTACAAGACGACAAGGTTGTGCTGCAAAGGATAACCAGCTATTTTTGGTTGCCTACCAGATGTTGGAGCCAAAGACCACTATTATTAATGTTAACCTGAATTTGTAGACATTCTTCAGAAAGCTGTATAAATTTTATTCAGAAAGTTGTATAAACTTTTTAAGCCCTTTCCTTCCTTTAAGTTGGTTTTTCATCAAATTTCTGTACTTATTAATGCAGATGCATTACACCAAGGTATGAGGGCTAAGTGTTATAGAGAAAATCGCAATACCAATGAACAGTTTTGAACAATCATTTGGGAAATTATTTTTAGTTCAAATAAATTCTTGGTTTAAAGAATATTCTTCTTCACTACTTTGTAATTTCAGTGGTTTCCCTAGTTGTAATATGGGTGATGTTCATAGCATTACTGTCTTTTTATGTGTAGTTTTTCTCTTTACACCTTCTAGTCAGATCCCATGCCGATGAGTTGAGAATCATAGCCCTTCTTCACCCTTCTGGTCCATACAAAACGAGAAATTATTACTCCTAATGATCATATTTCAGCGACGAACATGCTCAATTTGGAACCTTCGATGCTAGATATGAGCAGCAATTCAGTGCATATTGAATATTCTGAAGTGGCTGATATGTCTCAAATAAATTTGATTAGCTTTGAGAAGGAAGATGTGCTTGGCTTGGATCCATGGATATGTTAGAATATGCATCTGTGTTGTCCAAATGGATGCTAATCATCTGAGCTTTATTAATGCAGCCTTTATATATAGACATTCTGTTTTAAACTGTATTTGTAAAATAATTCTGGAAATATAAATGAATATAAACAGAAATGAACATAAACAGAAATGATAGAAAACCAATTCGAGCCCACTGAATTCACAGTGTTTCCTTAAGGAATTTAATCCCCTCCTAGTACCCAAGGTTATGGATTATTTCCTCCCAGGATAGAACGAATTACACACTGGTGTAGTGGTACTTCAAACCCCAGCGTTTCAGCGAACACAAAATTCGGTAGCAAATCACACTTACTTTTTGCTTTGTTTGATGCTAAAAGTATGCAGAAGAAGGAGAAGAAACTCAGAAAACCGTGAGCAGAATAGTGTTGTATTTATAGCCGAAGTTGGGCTGAAATCTGAAGAGGTGCAACTCTTCAGAATGGCTATTTATGCAAAACGCCCACAGCATAAATGCCATTACATCTCAATAATAAAGAGGGAAAATAAAGAGGGAAAATTGAAGAGGGTAGTTACTTTTCTGTTACCAAAACAGAAAAATGGATTGGATTTAATATTAATATTCTGTTATTAAAACAAATATTTAATAACATTTCTGTTAATATTTTACTATTAACAAATAAATTTGGTCCAAAAAGTTAATTAATCAATCATTTGACCGAAGCCGAAGCCGAAGCCGAGCGAGCGACGATGACGGCGTTAGACTTGCCTTCTTCTCAACTCTTTAAGAGCTAGAAGAAGAGCAATTGCTTATATACCCATAAAAAACCTCTTCCTCTTCCAATATGGGACAATGCACATTTGCCAGGGGGGAACTTAGAATTTCACTCAAAAATTTTATTTCCCTCCATTTCCTATTCAACCTCTTTTAAATATTTAATATATTAATTAAATATATCCAAAACCTAACACATTCTTTTCAAGTAGATGCTTGAGCATGTATATTAAGGCAATAGAGTTGGTTCTTCATCAAATTTGTGTAGTTATTTTTAAATAGTAAGCAGTATTACTTTAACTGAGTGTGCAAAAACCGAAGCAGCAAAACATTTATATAGAAAGGGAGTTATGTTTGCAATTTCACAAGTGCAGCAGCTCAATCATGTATTACAAATACGGATTTTTCAACTGTATTTATAAAACCTCAGCAACTTCAGGGTCTCGACGCCTAAGTTGCTCCGATACGGCTGCGGGCGTCCAATACGGGTAAGAATCTGGAGGTCAGATTCTTCAAGATGTAAATATTAAGATTCGGTGATACGAATCCTATACGGGTGTGGGGATCCACCTAAAAAAATCAAAAAAATAAAAATATAAAATATCTCTAAATTATGAGAAATTTTGTGGAATACTTACGTATAGCTTGTAAAGTGTGTAAATTTTTTATTCTACAAGTCATAGATAAGTAAAAGATTGAA
>NW_017682093.1:0-3757 GCF_001879085.1 Nicotiana attenuata | reverse complement strand
CTATATATATATATATATATATATATATATATATATTTTTCCTCATGGAATTGTGCGTAACTTTTGGCTAGAAGCCAGTGTATCTGAGGGTTTTTTCCTGATTTGAATTATGACAATCTCTTGATGATATCCACTATATATATATATATATATATATATATATATATATATATATATATATATATATATGCTTCGGTTACAGAGGTGACTTGCTAGTTGAGAGCTTGAGTAGAATTGTAAACAGGGGAATTGTACAACGTATTTTATACATGTTTATTTCATATATTTACTCTGCATCATATCTATTCACTTCCTTACTGTACCTGATATTATTGGACGACTAGTAAGTGTCGAAGTCGACCTCTCGTCACTATTTCTTCGAGGTTATACTGGATACTTACTGGGTACGCGTTGTTTTCGTACTCATACTACATTTGATGTGGATTTTTGTTGCACAGGCACATGCATGTCGAGTGGCCTAGTGGGCGCAGCGGCATGGTTGATACGGAGACTTATGTGAGCTGCATCTCTGGAGACGACCTGCAGCCAGCAGTCTCCTTCAGAGCATTGGTATTTCCCTTTCTGTCCAAATTGTATTCCAGACAGTTATTTTTATTTTATTTTATTTCCTAGTAAATGCTCATGCACTTGTGACACCGGGTTTAGGGATTATTATGGGTTATTAAGTATTAAAATTGTTAAAACATTATTATTTATTCTGTAAAGTCCATCTTTTACTATTAAATTGAAGAAAAATCATGATTTCAGAAATACCAAAACGAGAACTAAATTGATTGGCTTACCTGACATTGGTGTCTGGAGCCATCACGACCTTTAATGGAATTTGGGTCGTAACAATATGGTATCAGAGCACTAGGTTCACTTAGGTCTCACGAGTCATGAGCGATGCTAGTAGAGTCTTGCGGATCAGTACGGAGACGTCTGTACTTATCTTTGAAAGGCTACAGGGCTGTTTGGAGCACTTCCCTTGATTCCTCATCATGCAATTTGATTCTTTGAGGCTTATGCCTTCATTTCCTTCCCATTCGAATTTTACGCGACGTGAAGCGCTGGTTATAAAATCGGGAATTGAGGAATTGTAATGGTACTACGGATGTGGTGCGGGATGTTTCTCCCTACATAGTTGATTGGGTGCTATTGTCGTCGCCTTGCGGAAGGGTATTCTGTCATTTCAGCTCAGTAGCTGTACTTCTGAGAGCATTGAGGCTATGAATAGGTTGCTATGATGCTCATGAGTTGTTATCGCACAGTATTGATGTGATGGTCGGATGCCTGCCTACGTGTCGGGGCACTGAATAACATGAAAGAAGGTTTACTCAGTGCTTGGTTTCGAGATTCAGTATCTTATTTTCGGCGGAGGAAAAGCAATTTGTAAGGCCCCGTAAAAATTTGTGCTCAAAACCTAGTAGCTCGTAGTGTTAAGTTCCGGATATGTGCTAGAATGTGTAAAATTCTCTCGCCGCGGTCCGGACCCTTTGTAATGATCTAAGCATTCAAAAATCAAAGAATCAAAGTTTTTCAGAAAAGTGCTATTTTGCGGTCCATAATGCGGTCGCAAATCAAGTATGCGAACCGCATTTCTACCGCATATTGAGTCAGCGGTTTGGTTAAAATTGAGGTTAAAATGCGGTTCATTATGCGATCGCATAACTGATATGCGGACCGCATTTCAATCGCAAAATGAGTCCATGTGCCAGTCAAATTTGAGGTCAATTATGTGGTGCATTATGCGACCGCCGATCGTGTATGCGGACCGCATTTCCGCCGCAAACCCAGACAGTAGGATCAGAGTTTTGGAGCACTTTTGCGATCCATTATGCGGACCGCATTTCCACTCTGTGATCGCAAAGTGCGACCGCAAACCTGACTCGGGCTCCTATTTTTCTAAATTTTAAACCCGACCCCCTTTTAATAAAATACCCTAATCCCTCATTTTAACATACTTTCTGAACTAAATAAGAGAGACGGAAGAGAGGGTTCTTGAGAGAGAAAGTTCATCTTCACCAATTTGATTTTTCAAAGTCACCCAGGCCCGGGAAATTTCAAGTAATTGTCTTCACTTCCGTTCTTGCAGGTAAAATCCCCAACCCTTTTTTATTGGTTTTCATATTTAAACAAAAAGGGGGATTCTCATGCATTGATTCTTGAAAACAAAGTTGAAATACACATGCATGTCCTTTAAAATCAAAAATCTAGTAAGAAGAATTGGGTAGGAGTAAAGAATTGTAAAAGAAGGGTTGATAACCTAAATGAGTTCGGGTAGTAATTGTGAACTTCAATTCTAAGATTTATGTGTTAACTTGTAAACTAGATTGTCGATACTAGGCTATTGGTGAGCCAAAGTAGAAGTAAAAAAGGGGAAATTCGATTCCAGGTATGTATGACTAACTTTAACCTTTGTAAAGTCACCCTGTTTGGTGTACGAGTAATTGGTATGCGTTTCTTATGTGGACTATTTGTGAATTCTATTTGCTTCACGGGTGTTAGGGCAAGATGGCCTATTTCATGAATTCTTGTGACTAAGTTGCATTGAACATTGTTGGTTAACGTTCCGATATGACAGTGTGAATAAATGGCAACAAACCAAGTGTGTGTGTGAATGTGTTTATGTGGTAAGGGCTGTGAAATAAATGATGGAAAGAAGTCGTAATTGATGCAATTGAAACAACTGTGGTAATATCATATGTGATTTGTCGTGGGCAATTATCGTTGTAACTTAAATTGTATACGGGCTGTTATATATGATGGAAATGGTATTGAGGTTAATGAAAACTCATTGTGAAATTGCTATTGTTGTTGTGAAATGATATTCTGGGTGGCCTGAAGCCATGTGATTGAACTGTGAACTAATGTTGTTGTGTGAAATGCGATTGTCCGGTGGGATCGGGTTGCGCGCCGCAACATGAAGTTATAAAGTGTGTGTTGTGGTGATAAGGGTGGCCGAGATAATAAGGGTGGCCGAGGTAATAAGGGTGGAAAAGTGATCGAAATCACTATTGAAATGAACATATGTGAAAGTTGAGAAATCATTGATGTCATGAAATGATGTTAGAAGGGAAAAGGAGAGATTGTGAAACTTGTTTGACTTTGGTTGTTCCTTTCATGTGCATTTGATTGTTGATTCTATTACTGTACGTTACTTGTGCATTGTTTGAGTTTACTTGGGGTAAGGTTTGTTCATACATACCAGTACAATTCAAATGTACTGACCTCCCTTTTGCCGGGGGCGCTACATTCGTGTTATGATTGTAGGTGGATCTATAGCAGGTACTCCAGTCCACCGACCGTAGCACTCCTTCACTTGCCGTCAACTGAATTGGTGAGCCCCTTTCCTCCCGGGGCCCTGCGTGGCTCATGCCGCTTTTATTCCGGAGTCTTGTTTTGGTATTTTTGTAAGGTATAGCCGGAGCCTTGTTACCGGCAAGTATTGTATCATCCTTTTGTATCCTTAGAGGCTCCGTAGACAGGAAATGTGGGTTGTGAACTTATGTAATATGTATTTTGTATGTTGGGGCGATGTAAGTTGTAAACCACGCTAAGTAACCATGTTTCTTATGTATATTTCGTAGAAAGGTGTTTCAATTATAAATGGCTATTTCCTTGATGAAAGAGTAATCAAAAACACGGGGTAACACGTGGGATAGGAAAGGCACCCAGGTCCGCTTGACTGGGGCTACCGGTCGAGCGCGGTCGATGTCCTCGCTTTTTGGGGCGTGACAGTTTACCACCGTGCTGT
>NW_017682092.1:0-10501 GCF_001879085.1 Nicotiana attenuata | reverse complement strand
ATTGTTCAAGAAAATTAAAAGTTTCATGTGGACCAACGCTTATAATTGATTTCCATCTAAGGTGATCAGGACTCTTTGAGAGACCAGAGAGTTGTTTTTGTTAGTGGTGGCCATTAGTCAATATTATATGAAAATCGCTTTCAAAATGTTAGATAGAAGTTGATTATATTTTGTTTAACGATCCTCCTGCTGATATTGTTGCTGATAATTCAAATTCTGCCAATATTGTTGTTGTTGATGATGCTGCTAAGAAGAAATTTGAAAAGGATAATAAAACTGTGAGAGGGCATCTGCTTAACCATATGACTAACCCTCTCTTTGATTTGTTTATAAATTATAAATCTGCTAAAGTCGTATGGGACAGCTTGGAGAAGAAATATGGTGCTGATGACGCGGGAAAAAAGAAGTATGCCGTTGGAAAGTGGATCAAGTTTCAGAGGGTTGATGATAAGCCAATTGTGGAACAGGTTCACGAGTATGAGAACTTGACTGCTAATGTTTTAAACGAGGGCATGAAGATGTGTGAGATTCTTTCAAGCTAATGTTTTGCTTGAAAAGTTTCCACCTTCCTGGAGTGATTACAGGAATCAACTGAAACACAAAAAGAAAAACTTAACTCTTCAAGAACTGATCAGTCACATGAGGACTGAGGAAGCAAACCGTCTCAAAGATGAGGAGTCTGAACGACTTAAGGATAAAATGAAATCTCTCTCTCTTAATTCTTCTAAAGCTAACCTTGTGAAATCTTCTTGTACTTTTGTGAAAGATAGGTTTAAAGAAAAAACAAAAGAAAGGACATGTGAAGAAGCAGAATTACTTCAATAAGCCGGAGGACCGTATTCAAAAATCGTAAGGACATTGCTATGTCTGCGGTAAAATTGGCCACAAGGCTTTTCAGTGCAACCGGAGACAAGGACAAAACTCAAAGATTGGAGGAAAAGCTCCAGTCCAACCTAACCTTACTGAGGGTGGTGATGTCATTGCTGCTGTGATTGTTGAGGCGAACATGGTGGCTAACAACACTGACTGGATACTGGACACAGGCGCTTCAAGGCACATTTGCACCAACAAGGAGCTATTTCACGACTTTGAGGAATCTGCTGATAGCGAGTGCGTCTACATGGTAACTCCACTACAGCTGGAGTTATGGGTAAAGGAAAAATTCTCCTTAAGTTAACTTCTGGAAAAACCTTAGCCTTGAACAATGTTCTGTATGTACCCTCCCTTCGTAGAAACTTAGTTTCTGGTGCGCTTCTCAACAAAACAGGTCTTAAACTTATTTTTGAATCCGATAAAGTTGTTATTTCTCGTGGAGGAGACTTTGTTGGGAAGGGTTACCTTAGTGGGGGTTTATTTGTACTGAACATCGGTCAAGAGATTACTAATAATGCTAGTACTTTCAGTTCTGCTTATATTGCCGAGTCTATTGATTTGTGGCATGGTAGACTAGGTCATGTTAATATTGCTTCTATTAAAAGACCTAGAAAAATAGAATTAATTTCTGCAGTTAATGTTGATAATTTTTCTAAATATCCTATTTGTGTAGAAGCAAAACATACCAAAAAGCCTTTTAAAAATATAACTAGTAGAAAAATAAAATTGCTTGAACTAGTACATTCGGACTTAGCAGATTTCAAGAACACTGTTAGTAAGGGTGAAAAGAAATACTACATCACCTTTGTAGATGACTTTTCTAGATACACTAAGGTATATCTTCTTAAGTCAAAAGATGAGGCTGAAAGCATGTTTTTGAAATAAAAGGCAGAAGTAGAGAATCAATTAGACAGAAAAATCAAGAGGCTTAGGTCTGACAGGGGTGGTAAATATAGTACTAATACTCTAGAAGCCTTTTGTGAGAAAAATGGTATTATACATGAGGTTAGTGCTCCCTATACTCCCCAACAAAATGGTGTAGCCGAACGGAAAAATATAACTCTTAAGGAAAAGATGAATTCTATGCTTTTGAGTTCGGGCTTATCTGATAATATGTGGGGGGAAGCTGTTTTATCTGCATGCTATGTTCTTAATAAAGTCCATCATAAGAAGTTAAATAAAATCCCGTATGAGTTATGGAAAGGGTTTGCCCCTAAATTGAAAATTCTGAAAGTGTGGGGGTGTTTGGCTAAGGTTGGTCTACCTGTTTTTAAACAATTAACTGTTGGACCCAAGACTTTTGATGCTATTTTCATTGGTTATGCTCAAAATAGTGCTGCATATAGATTTATATTTTTGAATGATAGTTTTATTTGTGAATCTAGAGATGCAGAATTTTTTGAGCATGTTTTTCCTTTAAAAAATTGTGTGCCTAGTGTTGTGCCAAATAATGCTTCTACATCTATGTCTGTTAATTCGCATATGGTGCCTTCTTCTAGTGTTACTGCTAATGAGCATGAAAATGAACTTAGAAGAAGTAAGAGGCGTAGAATTGAAGCTAGTTTTGGTCCTAACTTCATTACTACTTTCTTGACTGAAAATATTGATCTTGATGTTTTGAGTGATTAATTAGTGTCAATCTATTTAATAGGAGAAGACCCTAAGACATACAGTGAAGCAATGAAGTCAATAGATGCTAGTTTTTGGAAAGAGGCCATTAAAAGTGAATTAGACTCTATAGCTTCTAATCACACTTGGGACTTGTCTGATTTGCCCAAAGGTTGTAAACCCATAAGTAGCAAGTGGATATTTAAGAAGAAATTGAGACCTGATGGTACAATTGAGTATAAGGCCAGACTTGTTATTAGGGGTTTTAACCAAAAGAAAGACATTGATTACTTTGATACTTATTCTCCTGTGACTAAGATAGCGACTATTAAAACTCTTGTTGCTTTAGCCGCTATTCATAATTTAGTGATACATCAAATGGATGTTAAAATGGCTTTCCTAAATGGTGATTTAAAGGAAGAGATCTATATGTCTCAACCAGAGGGGTTTGTGATCCAAGGACAGGAGAATAAAGTATGCAAATTGAGAAAGTCTTTGTATGGTCTAAAGCAGACACCTAAGCAATGGTACGAAAAGTTTAATAGCACATTAGTGGTTAATGGGTTTGTTGTTAATGCATCTGATACTTGTGTTTATTCCAAGATAATAGGATCGGATTGTGTTATTATATGTTTGTATGTGGATGACATATTAATCTTTGGCCCAAATGTGAATGTCATTAATGAGACTAAGAATTTTTTGTCTTCTAAATTTGAAATGAAAGATCTTGGAGAAGAAGATGTGATTTTAGGGGTTAAAACCAAAAGAACTTCTGATGGTTTTTCATTGTCTCAGTCTCATTATATTGAGAAAATCTTGAAAAGGTTCAATTATTTTGATGTAGCACCTGTGAGAACTCCTTATGATCCTAGCATACACTTGAAAAAGAATAAGGAATCTAGTATTTCTCAAATTGAGTATGCTAAGATAATTGGTAGTGTAATGTTTCTCATGAATTATACATGACATGATATTGCTTTTGCTGTTAGTAGATTGAGTAGATATACTCACAACCCTAGTAGTGAACACCGGATTGCTCTTCATCATTTGCTAAGGTATTTGAGAGGTACTATGGATTGGTGTTTGCATTTTATTAAATTTCCTGCTGTTTTAGAAGGATTTTGTGATGCAAACTGGGTTACTGACAATAATGAAGTTAGCTCTACTAGTGGCTATGTGTTTACTTTGGGTGCAGGTGCTATTTCATGGAAGTCTTCAAAAAAGACTTGTATAGCACAATCTACTATGGAGTCTGAATTCATTGCTCTTGAGTTGGCAGGGCAAGAAGCTAAGTGGTTGAGAAACTTATTGGCAGACGTGCCTTTGTGGGGAGGACAAGCTTCACCATTTTCTCTACATTGTGACTCACAAGCGGCAATTGGAATTGCCAAAAATAGTGCGTACAATGGAAAAAGAAGACATATCCGCATTAGGCATGGTGCGGTAAACCAGTTGTTGAAACATGGTGTTATTTCCTTGGAATATGTAAGATCCGAAAGAAATTTGGCGGATCCTTTAACCAAGGGTTTGGCAAGGAGAGTTATCCTTGAAATGTCGAGGGGGATGGGGCTAAAGCCCATGGATTGAGAAAGTATGGTGGATACTCGTTTGTGGTCAAATGAAGCCATATGAGACCTCAATATGCACTACATTTCCTAGCCCTATTGCGTGTGGTAGTGCTTTATAAGGTTGAGCTTACTTTCCTCTTAATGATTCCATAGCCTTAAGGTAGTCTATGTGTAGATAGACTTGATGAAATCACCTATGTGAGTGTAAAGGTGCGGTCGCCTTTTATGAAAGACTTGGGATGTCTTTCCATAGCACTCATGAGACCCAAGGTATGTGCATGACCATAAAAACACTTTGTTAGTATCGCGGAGTTTGCATAAAATTAAGTATATAGTATGTGTTGTGGGGGTCTCAACTAATGTCCATTCAGTTCAAGAGTACTTCACTTTGTGGATGTTAGTTGTTGCCTCATTGCACTACGTTTCAATTCAAATCGAAAGATATTGACACTTATGTACATGTTCCTTCTTTTACCCGGAATTATTCTATTTTTGTCTTTGCATTAGTGGGGGATTGTTGGTATTATTTATAATGCAAAGTCAAAAATTTATTTTTGAAAATCCATTTACAACCAATAGCCATGGGTCTTTTTATTTTTCAAGTGTTCTTTCTATTTTCAAGTGGCTTCTTGCATGAAGCCTTAAAGCCAAGTGTTGAATGGCTTTGACAAATGGCTATGCAAATCTATCATGCGTCTTCATGCATGGAAGACTAGGCACACTTATTAATATTGAAGCCAAGTGGACTAATATATTTAGATAAGTGCTAAAAGACTCTCCACACTTGTCATACATGCAACCTCCCTAATTGCTTATCAATAGGATGATCATTAGCCATCATATTCACTCAATTCTTAACCAATAATTCATCTTGCTAATCATTATTTTCTTCCTATAATATTTTAATTTCTGTAACAACTACAGAAAATACCTTCATCTTCTCTTCTTTCTGGGCAACTGTTTTGTGCAAATTCTAAACTTCCAGCCACGAGTGCACGTGTTTGGAGGTGTTGTGGAACCTTGGGGAGCGACCGGTCTTAACGATTTCTACCCAGTCGGGCTGAAATCACTTTCAAGGCAGTGGCTTGCCACGATACAATATTTTTTATAAATTGTTCTTTCCTTCTTGTTCTTAGTCAATATTATCTACTCATTTTTCTTACATTTTATTGGATTAAACTCCATACTAAATTTGAATAAATTTCTAAATTTAAAAAATATCAGCTCCAAGTCAAAATCAATTATTTAAGTCAGTTGACCGATTCAATTTCAAGTCAAATTCATCTAAACAAGTCCATTCATGCTTTCAAAATATGTGTTTGTTTCACTAGCCTAAGGTTCAAATAGCTAATAGTCCATTAAAGTACATGACAGTTGCCATATATATTAAATTATGTGGCTCCAAGTTAGACGAAGTTGATACTAGAATCATGCCTTATGTTGAGCTACATGGCATGTTAATTCAAACCAATCTACAAATACAAGCTCGCCAAATGTATGAATCACACAATTTAGCCTAGCAAATGGAAGCTTATCATAGTGTACGTAATTCAATGAGTGTGGAGGTAAGTAACTAAGGATAACTACAAGTGAGCACGAACATAAAAATTTCTATCGGGAATACGATGTAATAATCTCGCAGCTTTACAAGAGTCAGAGGATCCTCCCTAAGTATTACAATGAAAGACTAGCTGAGGAAATAAGGAAGAAGGCTTCAACCTAAGCACAGTGACCTAAAGAGGAAATGGTCTTATAACAACAGTCTCACAATAACATTGTATGCACTCCATAAGAAAGTAGCACCTACCGTGGCTAATGAACGGAAAGAAAAATCAAAAGTAATATTCGAGATCATATGAGTTACACGAAAATTACGGCATGTATGGGAACTAAGATAAGCTAAGTATGCACGCAACAAGGAGACATGAAGACCAGGAAAAGTAATAGCTTACATTTAAAGAAAGCTGAGAAGGAACGGAAGGAATTATTCGATCAATGATCCAGAGATAATTACATTATGAATGCACCTAGGATTTCGGAGTATTATCCATGCAACATATATGTTGACAATCATACAGCCCTATAAAACTCCGGTATAAGTTAAAGGAAGGAATCCAGGTCATAGACAAAGGACTAAATTGTTAGAAGATTGTATCATGGACATTCCATAGCGTCCATGAAAGGCCAAGGTAATACCATAAGCCGCAGATCGGAAGATAGCTTAAGCCTAAATAAAGATTGACCAGAGGGAAGAGGAAACTAAAGAGTTACATCAACTAAGTAAATCAGGAGTCTGATTATTGGACCCAGAAAATTATAGACATCGTGATTGGGAACATAGTGAAATCACTCTTAATATCAGAGGTACAAGAGGGATTGTACAACATCCATATTCTATAACGGCTCTATGATAAAGCCAGTTAGAAGAGTACTAGCCTCATAAGAAGTCAGTATGAAGCTCCCACCAGATTGTATATGCACCAAAGGTGCAAATGTTATAATAGAGCTTCAAGTTGTGAATGTGAATTATACCTATGTGGAAGGGAGATCATGAAAGAGATAGAAGATATGATGCAAGATTTTAAGGTAAGTAAGGTAAAGGTGAACAATGTACGAGATACTCAAATGCAGAAGGTAGTGAACAGTCCATTCTTTGGATAGAAGGCTAGAAGCGCGGGGATTCAGTATCCAAGAATGATAGTGGCGTCGTCAGTGGCATATCTTCCAGTCTATGGTTTCTAGGTACCAAGAGATCTAGTTAAGAGAGTAAAGCAGAATTAGAGATGATGTGATGTCTCGCTTGATATTCCAGAATAACACAAGGAAATCTATGGTGCAAGAAAGTTGAAGAAAGGTTACGAGTAATATAAATAGATATGTGTAGGTCGCAAGCTAAAGTATGGTAAAGCGACAAGGGTTTAGGAAGACAGGAGTAAGGATAAGAAAAGGAGAGTGAGAAGGTGACGGATATGGATAAGTCCTCGGGATTAATCCCATGAGAACAAGAGAGATGATGATTTCTCTAATTTATAGAAAGCTCAGTATAGCCTGAATGAACTCAAAGGAGTCTAAGACTAGTAGCATTTAGAAGAGATGCAACGCTGCCCTGGTAGTAGAATGAGGGTATAATTGTGATAGATAAAGGATGATGTTTAGGCCTTCGATTGAGTGATGATTTCATGAATTGTACAGGATTAAAATACCCACGCAAGGTAAACCCATTGGGATGCTATGAAAAACAGTTATGGAAGTATAGTATCGTATCACCCCCAGGTGGATCAGGAAAATCACTTCAAATGTTCCACCATGCAACGTGAGCCCTAGCGGTAGTGTTACATAAAAAGGTCAAGTTATCAGTAGTAGATTAAAGATCAACATTGAGGTGAATCAATAATGGATGGATAAAAGTTACAAAGTATGAGATGAGATTAGGCCATTATTCTTAAGATGAACAGTAATGAAGAAGCATTAAAGGACTTGGATTTATGCATATAGGATAAGCAACGAGAGTAACCTGGAGTTTGGTAGCAGACCTCAGTAATGATAAATCGAAGTAAGAGTTATGGTATAGTATGACCTACCTAGATGCAGTAAAGTCATACGGATGGATAAAAGAGTCTATGAAATAAGGTATAACAATATTCGTAAGTTCAACAAAGTATTGAGAGAAGAACTTCAGTACACCTATAGTTTCCTTGGGGGGCAACTTGTTATAGTTATGTATATGTTCACAACGTGAGGCCTAGACATTGGCTAAAAACGGGAGGAAAGAGGAGAGAAGAGTCTTATAGGCGCACATACAAGGACAAAGACGTACATACTGCATGATAGAAGGTAGCAATAGTTACGAGATTGAAAGAATTCCGACCACAAGCCATGGTGTGAGAAAGAGGCCCAAAGGTGGGAATACCAGACTTTAAATTTATTTACCGAACAATTGACTAGATGGCAAGGAAAGTACTAAAGTATCCGCAAGAGCTGTAGGTTATGATAATAATAAGTGCATCAGTCAACATTCGAGGACGAATGTTCCAAAGGGAAGAATGATGTTACACCCCATGTTTTCATACGTGAAAGTACGCCATAAGTAAATTGATGAAAGCTCGAAAATAAGATGTTACATCCCGCATTTTCGTACGTTCAAGTTTCGTCATAAAATTAATCGACGTAAGCTCGGGAATGGGATTATTTTGAGATTGTAAGTATTACGCTATTTCAAATAAGTGATAAGTAAATTCGAGAAGGTGAGAGGGTAAACGAATTGAAGAAAGTAAATTTCGTCGAAGTTTGTCAATTTGGGAAAAATACGACCCGAGCTAAAATACCCGGTAATTATGGACTAGTGCCATACAAAGTATCACATGACCATGATAGTACGATGTATAAAGTATGTTAAAAGTGAGTAGTATTTTAAGTAATTTGAAATAATTCTTAATTATGTGGGTAATGAGTAATAATAGATTTTAATAAGAGATTAACTAAGTGATTAAGTTATTTGGATAAGGTTTAATAAACCTTCACGTGGCAGCAAGATTTAGCCCCAATTTATGACTCTTAAGTCACATATTAAGGTGGCAAAAATTGGTAAGATTTGTGGCCAAGTCATCATCAAAGTGGGGCCCACACCACCAAAACTTAAAAATCACTTTAATTTACAAAAATGAGAGATGTTTACATCTACTAAGCTTGCTAACGCATGAAGCTCCCAAAACCAACAATTTAAGAGATCCCTATTTCATTAAAGAAAATCATAGGCTTGCTATTTGCTAACGAATGGAATTCACTTTCTCAAGGGAATTCTTATGAACCCTTATAACGCTACAGTAGCGTAAAATGCGATTCTAAGAGAGCACGGTACAATCTTTTTCAAGAATGTCATACGAATTTTTCCCTACTTTGGTCCGTCGTTACGTGCTTTTTGCAAAAGATGTGTGTTAGAGGGATTGTCAAGAGAATCGGCTCAGGTATGTTAAGGCTAAGCCCTTCCTTTATTTTGGCATGATCTCGTAATTACATGTGTTTGATAACGAGGCATAAAGAGAGGTTCATACTCCCAAATTTGTATACATTATCCTAGTCTCATAAGTTACAGTATTCTTCCTTATCGAGATTTTATATTCAATTGAGTATATATATATATATATATATATATATATACAGTATTACAATATTTTCATCACCATCGAGCTATAATCGGTGGGCAGGCCCTTATTGGGCAACCTATGATTAGATGGTAAGTTATATACCGAGCCTCTATGGCAGAGCGCCTATGAGCGAGCCTAGAATGGCCGAGATACAGAGCCTAGTATGGTCGAGCGCCAATGAGTGAGCCTACTACGGCGGAGCAGTTACACGTTCCGAGCCTTATAGAGCCGGACATTTATTTTACTTACTATATTGAGAGAGTTGAGTCAGTATAAACAGGTAAGTATATCTCCAGATCATCTTTGATTCCTAGTTACTTTCAGTTATTTTATTGNCGCGTCCGCAGATCCTCGGAGTCCCCTTCTATTCCCTCCTAGAGATTTCCTTTTTGTTTATCTTCAAACTTTTGTATAGAGCTACATTGATTATAGAAGCTTGTGACTTAGGGATATTCCGGGTCTTGGGAGATTATTTTGTATATGCCGAGAGGTACTATCCTTGTTGTTGATATGCTGTTTTAACTTTTATAGAAGTGTTTTCTTTAAATTTTTCCGTAATATTAGGCTTACCTAGTCGTAAAGACTAGGTGCCATCACGACATCTTCGGAAGGGTTAAATTGGGTCATGACAAGTTGGTATCAGAGCTCTAGGTCCATAGGAGTCGTGAGTCACAAGCCGGTTTGCTAGAGTCTCGCGGATCGGTACGGAGACGTCCGTACTTATCTTCGGGAGGCTATTGAACTGTTAAGAATAATCATACTTGTTTGATTTGCTTGTCGTGCAAGTTATTGACATCAAAAATCCTAAAATTCTGTTCTATTCTTTCTCATAGATGGTGAGGACCCGTACCTGGAGGACCGACGACCAAGCACCCGAGCCCCCAGCCAGAGCCGCAAGAGGCCGGGGTCGGGGTAGAGGACGACCACGCGATGCAGCCTGAGCACCTGCAAGAGCTGCCACAGAGGAGCCCCCAGTGGCTCCAGCTGGAGGGCCGGTCCCTCCAGGAGACTTTAGCTCAGTTCATGACCATGTTCAGCACTTTAGCTCAGGATGGACTACTTCTGATAGCTCCCGCTACGTCTCAGGCCGAGGGAGGGGCAGAGACTCCCGCAGCCCGCACTCCTGAGCAGAGGGTCCAGGTTGATCAGGCCCCAGAGTATATTAGGCTTGCTCAGTCGGGTTCACCCAGTTGAGCGCCGGTCTTGCTCCCTGAGTTTGGGGCGTGACAGCCAAGAACCCATATAGTGTTGAGTGTTTGTGTGTGTGATGAGGTGGGAATTTGAGGCAATAGCTCGAGTATGTTGAGA
>NW_017682091.1:4500-10502 GCF_001879085.1 Nicotiana attenuata | reverse complement strand
ATTAGGTTTTATTTTAATTTGAAAAAGGAAAGAATTTGAAATTAAAAAGAAAGAAAAAGAACCAAAAGGAGTGAAAGAATCCGATTTTGGGCCATTTTAGTCGGAATTCCTTCAGGCCCAAATGTTATGTCTCTTGAAACCCGTCAAAATAGGCCCAAACCCGCGTCCCTTTACCCGGTTCGCCCACTCAATGAGCAAACGACCCCGTTTCACGTTCCCCAACATGAGCCGTTGATCTCACTCGATCCAACAGTTGGGAACTGGGTTGTTTGACAGTATAAGACTGTCTGAAACGCCTCGACCCCCCCCCCCTTCATCTCTCACCCCTCATCCCCCTCTTCAGACCATCTCTATGAACCATAGAGCGCCACCCCAATTTTTCACCGTCTCCAGCCGGCGACGCCGCCTCATACCAGCCTCAAACTCACACCACAAGACCCTCACATCATCCTCTTTCCCAATACCCAACTAACTTCCCTCGAATCCCTCCACAATTGTTCGAATCTTCAATCTTAAAACTGACCCAAACCCTAAAATCCCAAAATCCCCAAATTGTCAAATGTCAACGAAGATTTAGGGTCAAAATTGGTGTTATTCGTGTGTTCCCGGCGGGAACACATGATTAATGCCAAGCTTGGTCAAAAATGGAAAGATTTTGAAGATTTTCTCAAATTCCGCTGTCCAACCGTTTCTTTTTAGGTATTTTTCATTTTTCTGTTGCTTCTCTTTTCTTCATTTTTCGTTTTTTATTTTTCTCCTCTCATCTTCTTCCGCTTCTTTCTTTTCTGTTTTAGTTATCTATTTCTTCAAGTCATTTTGAGATGCATGTTAGTTTTTAGGGCTATTTTGATTAGCACGATTTTGTTTTGTGTTAGATTTTCGTTCAAATGTAGTTCTGTCTCCATTTTTCTCTTTAGGCCCAAGATTTCATGAGTCCTTAGGACTTTGTAAATGAACATTTGTGGGTTTTGAGCCTCTAATTTTGAATTGAGCCTCTGTTAGAGCAGAAGCCCAAAGAAAAGGAGATTGAACCGGGTTGGCAAGCCCAGGTTTAAGGTTGAACCTTGGGTAAATTTTGACCCATCTGGTTCCAAGGGTAAATAACAGGGGTTTAAAGGTTAATTTAGGGAATTTAGGTGAGGGAATCTCTCATAACTGACTGGGGGAAACTTCTAGGAAGGTGAGATTGGGACTAACTTAGAAAGCTGATTTTTAAACTAAGGGTATAGGAGCAAAAACGAAAATTCCAAAAGGATTAAAGAGCAAAATTGAATTCATTTTCTGCTGCCCTAAGGCTTGCCTATAAAGGCATAGTTTCTTCACTAACAAGTCAGATTTTAGAAATTCAGAGACTAAAAAATACTATAAAAAAAAACTCTAGGAACAACTAAGCTTTTCCTAGACTCAAAAATACTGAAATTGGCTGAAGAATTGGTTGGTTTTTGCTCCTCAAGTTCCTTGTTAGTCAAATTTTTCGAAAGCTCAAAGTTGTGTTGATTCTGGGTTTGAATCTGGTTCAAAGGCTGGATAATTGTTGTTTGTTTGGCTGTTTCCATCGCTGACTGTTGTTGTTGTTTCATCTTAACTTCTCAGCTTATTTTCCTTGTTGTTTGTTGCTGTAACCAGATACTCATCCAACCTCAAATGACATGTTGAAATGGGAATGAAAATGATGATGATACCATGTTTCATAGCAGTCTATCTTAGATTATTTTGGTTTTATATTCATTAAGTCTTGTTATGTGGTTATATGTTCATTAAGTTGTTATTATTAAAGCATTTGTAAAGTTGCTAAGCAATTTGGTAGTGTGTTTTGAGTTGTGAGCCAATAAGGGATGTTATTAGATATATTTAACCATTGCTTTGGTACTGTTGGTTTCAATGCGAGTATGGTGTTCAGAAGTTGAACATGAGGGCTTTGTTAATTAACTTGTGGTTATTTGCCTCTTTTAGATGTTGCTTTAGGCTCTTGAACAAACTCAGTATATGTTATTATATTTTGATAGCTGACTCGAATGGTTGTAATACTCTGCTGAAACCACTAAAGGATGCTGTTTCAATGACTATTAGTAGTGATGATGATTTTCAAATCTGTATGGTTTGCATGTTCTTTGAAAAATGAAGGTTTTTTTCTGTCTTGAAAACGAAAAGCATGCTTTTGTTTCTTTTCATCATAAAAGCAGGTTGTATAGTTTAAAAGGGTTAAGGGTTAATATCACAAAATGTTACTGTTTTGTCTTTTAAATGTGTGCTGAAGATGCAAAGTTTCGAGGCTGGTGGGCTTAACTTGAAGCCCAGAGAAGACCATCCCATAGCCATGAGATTTGGCTCTCTTGTGGACTCAATATGAGACCCCCTAGCTTTCAGTATTTGTGTATGTTCTTAAGGAGTTTTATTAGTTCAATAAGACTAGAATTTTGATAAAAGTCCCTCTTAAAGATATTAATTCAACTTTAAGATGTCTTGAGCTTTAATTGATTTGTGTTTAAGTAATTTTTGTACAACTTATTATTTTGTGAATTGGGCTCAACGTTGGCCCAGTCAGTGGAAAGGTTTAACCGCCTGGATTGCCCTTCACACATTCTTTCTCCCGGGCCTATTCTAGTCCAGAAGCCCAACGGTCATGTGTAAATAACAATCATGCAATCAATGGCTTTTAGTTACGGTTTTAAATATAATTTATTTATTTAGATGGGGCGTGCCATATTAGATAACACAAATAGCTTATGGCCCTCATAATCTTAAATAAGAAGTCTTTTGAACAATTAGATTCGAGGCGCGCCATATTAAGTAAGATATAGTTTATGGCCCTCAAAAGCTTAGCTCGAGTTTTCCTTTAATATCGGAATCGAGGTGTGCCGTGCCAAATAAAATCTCAAAACGCATGGCCCTCACTTAATTAATTTTAATTCTTTAGAAATCGAGCTGATGGCCCTCACTTAATTAATTTTAATTCTTTAGAAATTGAGCTGTGCCATTTAGTTGAATTTTCCACGGCCCTCGCAAATTTGGAAGTGCGTAGTTGCTTTAGGAGCGCTATTTTAAAAATTAATTTCCTAAACTCAGGTGTGCATTTCATGTGTCCCAAATCCAAATCTCAACAACGTTAGATAAAACGCATCGTGGACCGCGGGTGCATTTCATGTGACGTGGTTCAAGACCTGTTTTAGATAACATTGAATCTTCCTAAAAATAATTTAAAAGCGGTTAATGAGTTAAAAATATACCATAGAATAAAACATGTATAAAAATCAGATATTAGGCCAATTATAATAGTTTAAGCGACCGTGCTAGAATCACGGAATCCGGGAGTGCCTAACACCTTCTCCCGGATTAACAGAATTTCTGGTTCACAGACTTCAAAAGGAAAGTCTGATTTCCTCGATTTGGGATTTTAAACTAAACCGGTGACTTGGGACACCAATTAAAATATCCCAAGTGGCGACTCTGAAATAAATAATTAATCCCATTTCGAATAATGTCACTTAAAGTGAAAAAACTCCCTTGTACTGCCTTCGGGTGTGTAAAAAGGAGGTGTGACAGCCGTGGAATGGCCTTTTCAATATCTCCATAGAGATTTTCGCTATCATATTATCATGCTTATAGTTATGGCAAGATACATATGTGCACAAATTGCACTTAGGATGTAGTACGTCATGACCATGAATTCTATATGATTTAAGCAATTTAAATCCTATGGGGATTGTCATATATGTGTAGTCAAATAAGCCATTTAAATAGACTTTAGATGCATATCAACTTTTCATGTCATGCTAGACATATAAGATAAATAAAAGTGATTGCACACACCATTGACTTTATACTTTCAAGTGTTTGAAATGCAGGTACAAAACAACATGTCTTTCATATGAAACCAGATCAACTTGAATTGTTTCTCTAGACTTAAGATCCTCATATATATTTAGCGCTATTATAGATGACGTCGACAAATATTTTATATCGGTTCCAACCTCCTTATTTTCATATAGACATAACATAGAGATCTCTTCTTTCATATATTCAGGTACCTGAATCTCTCTTGAGATTTTATGAAGTATTATGTCATGTGATCTTCTAGATCACTTGCCTCCTTTATTATGATCATTTTGATCATTTGCTCATCTTCTTTATCAAGAAGTTTATTTGAAACCGATTTGTCCATACGCTTTAAGCGTACCATGGACTTTGCCCTTCTAGGACTTAATAGGAGCATTTGCAATGAGAATATAGTTACTTTCTTTGGGTCAGTAAATGCATCTGGCATGCTTTGCAATATATTGAAAATGAATTATCCTTTTATGAACTTCAAGTTCATATTGTCTTATTCGAGGGTCTAGATGTACAAATAATAATTCATTCCACGTAACTTTTTTCTCAACTGTTTATCATGTCTCCCCCACATGTTAGAAAAACTAACTTGTTACCTCAACTTTGAGAATCCACCTTTGTGCGTCATGGTGTTAATCAAAATATACGTCACACATCAATAATAATAAGATGAAATTATTTGGTTCCTGACGCTTAACCACTTGTAAGGGGAGAAAAATAATATACTTTGGTATATAACGTATATCAAACTGATATAGATAATTTTGTTCTCATAAGCAATTGTTTAGCTATTAAGTAGATGCACTTAATAAATTATTTGCTAAACCAATTGTGATGTAAACCAACTTATCAAGATGAACTTCTTGAATAGAAAATCTGGAAATTATGCTCGAAATTAATTATTGAGCAAGTTACCTCGCAAAATACCATGTTTCGGGTTATTAATAATCGCACATGTAACCATCTCATAGATGCATCTTATGTGGTATACATGGCAGGTGAATGGGCCCATATTCATCTTTGATATTTCCAGCATTCATGGGATTCAATCCCAATTTTAGTTGGTATATTAATTAATGAGAACAGACAACGTAAGAGAATTCGTAAAGAACTTTCTAGTTCTTTAATATTTACCCATGTAAATTCTCTTTTATTTTTGCACATCATACTTAAATTGATATGGGTAAACTAATTATGCCAATTGAATAAATTATCAATATTGATAAACTTCAAATTTACACCATGACGTGTGCAATTTTCAATAAACTCCAAGTTTATTATGATATAGGTTTTTATATCAATAAACTTCTCTTTATTGTGGCATTCTTTTGTTTTGCGTAGCACAAACTGGAGAATAAAGCGGTTAGCTTTCCACATACATATTACCCAACTCCAAGTTGTAGTAATAGAAGAAATTAAATCTTTCCTTTATTTATAGTCTCAATATAATCAACCGCTTTCGCATATACTTTGGAAACTGAATAAGTTTCTTTGAGACTTACTACAACACAATACCTTATTGGTAATCAATTGTGTTTCTCCAAAATAGTAATAACTGTCTCTTCCAGAGCTCTCAATTAATTTGGTACTACCACGTATTCATCAACATCCATATGGTGAATATCTCTAAAGAGAAAGTTATACCATTATGGTTATGGTCAAAATTATATGCAAGATCTGTTTCTTGCATTACTGTTGTCTTTTAATAATATCAATGCCAAAATATTTTGGCGTACAATAAGTACGTGACCAATGACCATTTATGCCATAATAATGAAATAATTTTCTTATTTCATCCCAAACTTCTTTCTAGAGGTTAGTGTGGTATATTCACTACCACTAGCACGTTCATATTCTTCCAAGAATGAATATGTATTGATAAATCAGATGTTGTCACATTCACATCATGAATGGACCATGATCATCTATATGTACTTTATAAAATCTCATGTCAAATCAATGACAAATATTACTTTCTCAAAGTGAAGGATTATCTTGAGAATCCTTATTATTCTCATTATCACAATGATGACTATTATAATTTCGTCTATTGCCACGTCCACATCCATTGATACCTTCACCGTAATAATTTTGTCTTCTTTCAGACTTATCACATATTGCTATCACATTCTCTTAAGGGAATGAGAATGGAGCAAATTCAATGGGACGGGTTT
>NW_017682091.1:0-971 GCF_001879085.1 Nicotiana attenuata | reverse complement strand
TCACATGGAAACAATTACAAATGCAGGAATTAGTGTTGTTGTAAGTATGCCTATAGCACTAGTGTTACTAGAAGCATTATCCATAGAAATTGCCATTATTTTATCTCTAATGCAAAAATATCTACAAATATCTGCAACAGTGTTAGCAATAAACTTACCTATGTGACGTGAATTAATTATTTTATACGCAATAATGCGTTTTTGCATTATCCACTCCTCGTCTATCCAATGACTTGTAACAGTTAGATAATCACAATCATTATTACTTCTACCAATATCAGTAGTAATAGAAATTCGATTAGTTATATGAGTAAATAAATACCGCAAATATTGTTCATATTCATGTTTATATTTATAAATATCGCTCTTAACTGTTGCGCGAGGCCAACCTTTATAAGTAGGATTAAAAACTTTTCTAATATAATGCACAAAATTAGGGTTAGAAGGAAAAGTATATGGTAAGCACATAACGGTAACCATCTTTGCTAATTCTTCACGATCTTTATTAGGATCGTAATATAAAATACCACCGGTCACAGTGTTAATTCCTGGTTGAACTAGATTTGAACCTGTACTAGGGTTAACCGCAGTATCTACACTTGTCCCCTCTTTCTGCTCTTTCATTTGTAAATATTTAACTTTATCTCTAGGGTGTGTTTGTATGTGCCTAGCCAAACTACCCGTACCGCTACGGTCTCCAGTATATTTATGCGCCAGCAATTTCCCACAAGTTTTACACTTAGCCTTATTTTGTTCTCTTACTTGAGTAAAAAAATTCCAAACTAATGATGTTTCTAGGCGTTTAGAAGGTTGTCTATTAAAAGTAGGGGTTTCTACAGGTGGGTCGGGCGGGGCATCAGTTGGGTTATTAACAGGACTAGTAGGTGAATCATCTAAATCCGGTTGGGTTTCATCTACATCCTCATTTTCCTCATTCATTTTCTAAGATAGTTTGATTAGGATAAGAGCAT
>NW_017682090.1:9674-10505 GCF_001879085.1 Nicotiana attenuata | reverse complement strand
CATGCGGCATTCAGTACAGTTTCCTTTAGATAGTTGATTTGAATTTCCCTATTTTTCCGCAATTATAACATTCCCGCAAATGTTAGGCTTACCTGGTCATGGGGACCAGGTGCCGTCATGACATGTTCACGGTTGGTGAACTAGGGTCGTGACAAGTTGGTATCAGACTAACCTCGGTGGAGTAGTGACGAGGAACAGTCAAGGCATCTACCGGTCAATAAAGAGTAGTTCACCAACCGTGAACATGTCATGACGGCACCTGGTCCCCATGACCAGGTGCTTTCATGACATGTTCACGGTTGGTGAACTAGGGTCGTGACAAGTTGGTATCAGAGCTCTAGGTTCATAGGAGTCACAGATCACAAGCCGGTTTATTAGAGTCTCGTGGATCGGTACGGAGACGTCCTGTACTTATCTGCGAGAGGCTAGTGGTAACCGTTAGGAAAATTTCCACTTCATTTGATTTCCCTGTCGTGCGAGATTTTGACATTCACAATCCTGAACCTCTGTCTTCCACTCTCTCACAGATGGTGAGGACACGTACTACCCGAGGTGATCAGGCACCCGCGCCCCCTGCTGCAGTCCATCGGAGGTCGGGGCCGGGGTAGAGTTCGAGGACGCGCACGTGGTGCAGCGAGAGCACCTGTGCGAGCTGCCGCCGAGGTACCACCAGCAGATCCAGCCGGAGTCCAGGCACCTGACACGCCTACAGCTACTACTACTCCAGCCCTTCAGGAGACTTTGGCACAGTTCATGAGTATGTACACCACTTTGGCTCAGGCAGGATTGCTTCCCCTTGCTGCAGCCACATCCCAGGCTGGGGGAGGAGCA
>NW_017682090.1:0-5604 GCF_001879085.1 Nicotiana attenuata | reverse complement strand
CCGTGCAGTTGTTGATATTGTGATGCACGAGGTTTCTGCCGTGCGGTTGTTAATATTGTGATGCACGAGGTTTCTGCCGTGCGGTTGTTGATATTGTGATGCACGAGGTTTCTACCGTGCGGTTGTTGATATAGTGATGCACGAGGTTTCTGCCGTGCGGTTGTTGTTGAAGGGTTGCACGAGGTCTTTGCCGTGCTATTGTTGTTGTTGATGTTTTGCACATGCGGCGTAATAAGGCGGGATATGTTATATGCTTATATGTGGGTTGCGCATGTGGCGGAATAAGGTGGGAACATTGTGATGCACGTGTGGCGAAATAAGGCGGTGCTTATTATGTTATTAATTGCACACGTGGCGAAATAAGGTGGGCTATATCAGGGGATGATTGTAGAGAATTGTGACGGCCTGTGGAGGCATCCCTATTTGTTTAATAATGTGATTGTGGGTTGCTTACCGGTATGAGCTTTATCGCTTGGAAGTTGTGAGGAAACATTCGTACGTGCGGTCCGTTCTCCTTTTCATGTTTTCTGGTTGGTAGAATTCTTGTTAAAAATACTTGCACAAGTATATACGTAGCTGAACACTCCTTTTAGAGATGAATTCCTCCTGATTTTGCTAAGGGTGGAGGTACGCCCTCGTTTATCCATTATATTTGTGAGAGTGGCCCTAGTTAGCCACTTAGTTGTCGGTATGACCATGAGATTGATGGGGCCTAGGATGGCAATTGTTAGATTTCAGATGCTGGGTCTTCACGAGTTGTGGTTTGTCCGAGACTTGGCGAAATTGTGGAAGAGTTGGATAAGACCTTTGTGAACATCATTGTAGGATATGAGTTATTGACTTGTTTTCCCCTTGCTGTGTTGTGACCTTAGGATTTGGATTGTGATTCTGTCGTCATTTCGTATCCTCATTTATCATATTCTCGTTGTTACTTGTTGTATTTTTCCCTTATTGTGAATTGTAGCATTCTTGGTCATTCATGCAGTCTTTACATATTTATGTCGTTTCCATTATTCCTATGATTATACTGTTTATTGACCGGTAGGTGCCTTCACTGTTCCTCGTCACTACTCCACCGAGGTTAGTCTTACTACTTACTGGGCACCGCCGTGGTGTGCTCATGCTACTCTTCTGCACATTTTTGTTGTGCAGATACATGTACTTCCACTCAGTTCTGTCAGCCTTGGAAGGAGGCATATCGGTAGAGACTTCGAGGTATATCTGCTACGTCCGTAGACCGAGGAGTCCCTTTCCAGCTTTCTGTAATAAGTATAGCTCTTTCAGTATTTCTCCTTTGTATAGATATTCTTGAGTCAGAGCCTTTTATGTATACCTTAGCTTGTGATTTGTGAGTTTCGGGTTTTGGGAATGTTGTTAGCTTCGAGAATTGTTGTGGTATGTGCCGAGCGGCACCTTAAACACCGTTTTATTTTTCTAGTTCAGTTTTATTTATTTTCTTCCGCAATTTTGGTTTATCTTCCGCATTGTTAGGCTTACCTAGTCGTAGGGACTAGGTGCCGTCACGACATATTCACGGAGGGCGAATTGGGGTCGTGACAAGTTGGTATCAGAGCTCTAGGTTCATAGGAGTCACAGATCACAAGCCGATTTATTAGAGTCTCGTGGATCGGTACGGAGACGTCTGTACTTATCTGCGAAAGGCTATGTAACCGTTAGGAAAATTCAACTTCATTTGATTTCCCTGTCGTGCTAGATTTTTGACATCCACAATCCTAAACCTCTGCCTTCTACTCTCTCACAGATGGTGAGGACACGTACTACCCGAGGTGATCAAGCACCCGCGCCCCCTGCTGTAGCCGTCGGAGGTCGGGGCCGGGGTAGAGTTTGAGGACGCGCACGTGGTGCAGCGAGAGCGCCTGCGCGAACTGCCGCCGAGGCACCACCAGCAGATCCAGCCGGAGTCCAGGCACCTGACACGCCCACTGCTACTACTACCCCAGCCATTCAGGAGACTTTGGCACAGTTCATGAGTATGTACACCACTTTGGCTCAGGCAAGATTGCTTCCCCTTGCTGCAGCCACATCCCAGGCCAGGGGAGGAGCACAGACTCCCGCTGCCCGCACTCCTGAGCAGCGAGCGCATGTTGAGCAGGTCCCAGAGATTATTCCTGCGCCGCCTGAGGCACCAGTTCAGCCCGAGGGCATGGCAGCGGCTTCCGAGCAGGAGCAGATGAGACTAGAGAGGTTCAAGAAGTATGATCCTCCGGTGTTCAGTGGATTAGCATCAGACGATGCCTTGGGGTTTCTTGATGAGTGTTACCGTATTCTCCGTACTATGGGTATCTCTGGATCGAGCGGGGTTTCTTTCACTACTTTTCAGCTTCGAGGATCCGTCTATGATTGGTGGCGCACCTATGAGTTAGACAGTCCAGACGAGGCAACTTCACTGACTTGGACTCAGTTTTCAGATATGTTTCTGAGAGAGTTTGTTCCTCAGAGCCTCAGGGATGCATGGCGCGCGGAGTTTGAGCATTTGCGCCAGGGTGCTATGACCGTCTCGGAGTATGCTGTCCGTTACACCAGTTTGGCTAGACACGCCTCATCCTTGGTTTCTACTATTCGCGAGAAGGTTCGTCGGTTCATTGAGGGGCTCATTCCTAGCATCAGGTCCAGCATGGCCCGTGAGTTGGAGATGGATATTCCGTATCAGCAGGTGGTGAATATTGCTAGGAGGATAGAGGGTATGCATGCTAAAGAGAGAGAGGGCAGGCAGGGTCACGAGGGAGAGAGAAGCCGAGATCAGGAGAGAGAGCTTGAGGAGGCAAGGAGGCCTCGTAGGCCGGTGAGATATACTGGTCCTTATTTTGGAGGCAGGGTGCGTCATGGTAGAGGTTTTGCGGGTTAGCCAGTTCAGTTCGCGCTTCAGGCTTTGCATGGTGACTCAGGAGCTCATAGGTCTCAAAGTAAATGTCATCGCGTTCGCGATGTACATTTTCTGGGCCTTCCCGAATTCCTCTACGCGATCGCAACCCTTGTTCTGTGATCGCGATGAACAAATCGCTGGGCAGGCAGAATTAAATCCCAAATTCGAGGGTTTTATCTTTTATCATATTTTTTGACTTCTAGAGCTCGGTCCTTGGCGATTTTTGAAGGGATTTTCACCTGGGCAACTTGGGTAAGTAATTCTCACTCGATTTAGACCAGTCTCCATGAATCTCCTCTTTTCAGATTTTTGATGAAAAATGGGTAGAACTTCATAGACCGAATTATTGAGTTTTGAGGCGGTGTTTAACCTTCGATTTGAGAGATTTTTATATGGTTAGACTCGTGAGAGTACGAGGGTTCTGAAAATGCTAAATTTATCCGGTTCCGAGATGTTGGCCTGAGGGGCGTTTTGGTCATTTTGCCTAATTTCGCGCTTTAGCTTTGAATTAAATAGTAGAATCCGTTGCTTGAGATGTTAATTATAATGTGTGATTTAATTGAATAGTTTTGGGCCAATTGGAGTCGAGTACTCGTGGCAAGTACGTGGTTGCTAGTTGATTTTAGCCAGTTCGAGGTAAGTATCTTGCCTAACCTTGTGTGGGGGACTCCCCCTTCGGATTTGAGTCTTCTTTGTTGATTGTATTCCCTGTACGCGAGGTGAAGAGTGCGTGCTCGGATTTATTTGTGGAATTTTAGGCTCTTAGGTACTTGTAATCACCGAATATGAAGTTGTTCTTGATACGATTGAGTTCCCTGTTATTAGTTCCACCTCTATACGACTTACTTGGAATTTATCTGCCCTTTTTGGTTATTCTTGTTGCCTAAATGACTTTTACTTGTTTAACTATAGACGTTTGCCCTTCTGTAGTCACATTATCATTCCTAACTGCTTGGATTTATTTGGAAAGCATTATTTCTATCTCTCGTGTAATTAATTGGTCTTAATTGGAAAGAAGTTAGATATCCTATGTTTAGTCGATACCTCCTTAATTGTAATTATTTGATCCATGTTAACTTCCTTGTTGTAGAACTGAGTATTATGGAATCGTTGTTTCGTATTATTTCTCCCTTGTTGAGTTGTCCTTATTGCGCTTGGTATTTCCTTGTTACAGTTATTTCCTTGTACGTTAGTTGTACTGTCTTTTGGTGAACGGAATCTCTTGAGTTGATCCTCTTGCTTTGTTCCTGTATATATTGTCATTTGTTGATATTGTGATGCACGAGGTTTCTGCCGTGCGGTTGTTGTTGAAGGGTTGCACGAGGTCTTTGCCGTGCTATTGTTGTTATTGATGTTTTGCACATGCGGCATAATAAGGCGGGATATGTTATATGCTTATATGTGGGTTGCGCATGTGGCGGAATAAGGTGGGAACATTGTGATGCACGTGCGGCGAAATAAGGCGGTGCTTATTATGTTACTAATTGCACACGTGGCGAAATAAGGTGGGCTATGTCAGGGGATGATTGTAGAGAATTGTGACGGCCTGTGGAGGCATCCCTATTTGTTTAACATGTGATTGTGGGTTGCTTACCGGTATGAGCTTTATCGCTTGGAAGTTGTGAGGAAACATTCGTACGTGCGGTCCGTTCTCCTTTTCATGTTTTCTGGTTGGTAGAATTCTTGTTAAAAATACTTGCACAAGCATATACGTAGCTGAACACTCCTTTTAGAGATGAATTCCTCCTGATTTTGCTAAGGGTGGAGGTACGCCCTCGTTTATCCATTATATTTGTGAGAGTGGCCCTAGTTAGCCACTTAGTTGTCGGTATGACCATGAGATTGATGGGGCCTAGGATGGCAATTGTTAGATTTCAGATGCTGGGTCTTCACGAGTTGTGGTTTGTCCGAGACTTGGCAAAATTGTGGAAGAGTTGGATAAGACCTTTGTGAACATCATTGTAGGATATGAGTTATTGACTTGTTTTCCCCTTGCTGTGTTGTGACCTTAGGATTTGGATTGTGATTCTGCCGTCATTTCGTATCCTCATTTATCATATTCTCGTTGTTACTTGTTGTATTTTTCCCTTATTGTGAATTGTAGCATTCTTGGTCATTCATGCAGTCTTTACATATTTATGTCGTTTCCATTATTCCTATGATTATACTGTTTATTGACCGGTAGGTGCCTTCACTGTTCCTCGTCACTACTCCACCGAGGTTAGTCTTACTACTTACTGGGCACCGCCGTGGTGTGCTCATGCTACTCTTCTGCACATTTTTGTTGTGCAGATACAGGTACTTCCACTCAGTTCTGTCAGCCTTGGAAGGAGGCGTATCGGTAGAGACTTCGAGGTATATCTGCTACGTCCGCAGACCGAGGAGTCCCTTTCCAGCTTTCTGTAATAAGTATAGCTCTTTCAGTATTTCTCCTTTGTATAGATATTCTTGAGTCAGAGCCTTTTATGTATACCTTAGCTTGTGATTTGTGAGTTTTCGGGTTTTGGGAATGTTGTTAGCTTCGAGAATTGTTGTGGTATGTGCCGAGCGGCACCCATGAAATCGAAAATTACAAATGATCAACATCTCATTAGTTTGAATATCTGTGTATCATTTTCCTTTGTTATAGTTGTTAACTAGCATTTGGATCAATTGATATTGGTCACAAATAACCAATTGAGCCTAGTTCGTTGGTTTCTGTCCAGTTCGCCGTGTCTTCT
>NW_017682089.1:7322-10507 GCF_001879085.1 Nicotiana attenuata | reverse complement strand
TGACCATACCACTTTTAATACCTTCCTCGATCCTCTCCCCTAGCTTAATGATGTCGGAGAATTTATGGCCTTCAATCAGCATTAACCTTTCGTAGTACTGTGGGTCTTGAGCCCGGACAAAAAACCTGTTCATTTGTTCTTCTTCTAAAGCCGGCCTGACCTTAGCAGCTTCTGATCTCCAATGAGTGGCATACTCGCGGAATGTCTCCGTGGGTTTCTTTTTCAAGTTCTGGACGTAGAACACATCTGGCGAATTCTCCGTGTTGAATCTGAACCTGTCCATGAAATCGGACGCCATACTTACCCAGTTCGACCACTTCTTTCGGTCTTGACTAATGTACCAAGACAGCGCATTGTTGACGCCCCCTTTTTCTAAAGCGAAATCGGGTTTACGACATTCGGGAAGAAAACTCTATTCCCGTTTGGGAATTGGGTTTTTGGATTTGAAGAGTCGCCACCTAATGATTAAGTGCATTAGGACACTAAGGGTTTTGAATTTGAAAACCAGAGTTCGGGTAGGGGCTAGAAATTATCTCGAGAGGAAGGTGTTAGGCACCCCTCAAGATCCACTAGTGTGGTTCCCGACCATACTATGTTGTGACTTTGCAAATAATCAATCAAGGCTCAAATAAGGACTTGCAATTAAATTGGAACTTGTGAAAGTAAGTAGAAAGAGAGTAGAGATTTGAAAGGTCTAAACAATTCTAAAGAGAGCAAACAAAGACAAACAACGGAAAAGGGATCCTAGGTTTATGATTAATATGGATCACTTCAATGCAATACCCAGCAGTCACTCCTCAAAGAGGGGTCGCACGTGATATTAGCGCATCGGTCATCATCTCCATAGTCTACCCTTACCACCCCGTAAAGGTTATTTAAACGTGTGGATTGGTCACGAATGCTTATTGCGTGCTATTACCCGTCCCGTCCTATAAGTCCTAGAGGGTATTTAGGACCACTATACCTACAAGGTAAGGTCTAGGCTGAACCCTTAGGTTTAAAGGACAAAATAATAGGCGACATACATAACAAGTAGGACTACACATAAAGGAACCATACAAAGGCAAATAAGAGGCTCACAGATCCCTCACAAGTAAACATGTAATTAGCACGTCTCAAACACATTTAAGGTCTTAAAAGAACGCGAGTTTAAAGATCAGTTTTAGCAGAAGGTTTAACCACAACTGAGTGATCCAAAGAGTGTTTGACTTGCAGAAATACAACTAAGAAAACAGTTGAGTAAGTAAAGGTGAGGGAACTGTTAAAACATCGTCTTTAAAAAAAAGGATTTGAAAATACAATAGTTTAAGTAAACAAGTAACAAAATAACGTGATCCTGGGCGGAAAGGTACCAGTAATTTAAAAGCATAATAGAGCACGAATCAGGAAATTAGTGAGAGCAAATAAATACGAAACAGGTTTCCAGATAAAGAGATTTTCAATAAAAGAGTGGACTTCAGAGAGACGGATAAAAGAGTTGGGAAAGTTAAAAGGTTGAGTAGCTTGAAACTAGTAAAACAAAATCAATCATCTTCATTATTATTGGGCCTAAAGCTTGCCTAGGCGATGTATGTATTGCCTTCTTGTCGTAAAAAAAAGGTGAACATGCATATTGATTCCAGTTTTAAAGAGAAGATGCAGTCAAACAAACTTGTGTTGTTAAATTAAACAGCTAGTGAGGCGTTCAGCAATTGCAACCCTAAATAACATGATGTCTAATGCACATAAAGCTCCTAAAGCATGGTGTCTAAATGCGGTAGTAGTTTCATAACAGTTATTTGTTGATTACTAACTGATCACAAAGTGAGTATAACAATCTGAAAGTAAAGAGCCTAAAACAGGATATCTAGGTGTAAGATGCATGTCCTACGCGTGGCTTCTATTGCACAAATTGGTAAGTAAAGCCCTATAGACATGTTTTCTACCTATTAATTAAACTAAGCATGCATAATCCCTCCCAATTTCACTATAACCCCAATCAGTTGTTTACAAATTATTACAAACCATGATAGCTGAATTACATAATGAAAAAAAATAAAATAAGAAGCTACTCTATAGGGAGCCTTCAACCAGGAATCTTCCAACCTCACTTTTTTCGAGTTTCACAGCCTTGACCATGGTTTGTGTGCGGCAAAGCTCCCTATGGGCCCAATGGGAGTCCTTGGCCAATACCAGCACCCAAACATTACAAAAATGTTTGAACAAGTGCAGTGTGGAATTACCAGCCTTGTGCATCAAAGTTCAATGGGCACTCAAAGGTACCCAAGGCAATGCTTACACGAAAGGAGGTAGAACCTAAACTCTAGGAGTAGTGAGAGTGATAGAAATTTCTTTAAAGAAATTGAGTTGAAAAGCACTTTTAAAAAGAATGATCCATGTAGAAACAGTTTTGAAAGAAAAACAATGGGACAATTTTGACAAACTCAGAAACAAAATACATCATATAGTTCCGGGCAGTAAACACAAACAGGGAAAAGGGGAGTGGGGTAAATAGTTCACATGTAACAACACAGTTGCACCTAGATACCAAAGGAAAGCATTTCAAAACTTAGACAGTCAACAGGTTTCAACCAAAAGGGCTCATGATCACATGCTGAGAATGTATTGGGGCTAGGGAGTAGGAGAGAACATGCATTAAGCAAACCAGTAGGCATGCTGGATAAATAGGAGGATAGTCACACAGGGGGGCATGCTAGTTGCAATAAGAACAACAGAACCATATGTAAAAGCATAGAAGAAACAAAATAAGTGCAACATGTATAAAAGCATATTGTTTTGGATACTTCAAATCAAATAGAGGGCATACCAGTCAAGGATGAGATAGTATAGAGCAGTGGTGTGCAGGGAAGTGAGCAGTAGTATGCAGACCAAACTATCAACAATGTATAGAGCAGTAGAATAATGGAGCAACCCCCAAAGATCAATTAGTCTTGGCTTTCAGCCGACTGAGTAACCAGTAATCAACAGGAAAGCGGGAGAGGATGTGTAGAAAACAAGAGAGAACACTGAGTATGCTTATGTGTGTAAGAGAGAGTTCAGAGCAATGAACTTTTTTTTTGTTCTTGTGTGTGATGTGCAATGTATCAGTGTGTAATGCAAAAGAGAATGGGGGTACTTATAGCTCTCAAATTAATTGAAAATAAGGTAATACGTATAGACTGATCATAGTTATGGAAATAATACCA
>NW_017682089.1:0-2491 GCF_001879085.1 Nicotiana attenuata | reverse complement strand
AAACTGAGGATCTCCCCGCCAAAAAACCGAGGAGCTTTTTCTTTCCAAATCCGGCCAAAAAATCGAGGATCTCCCGGCCAAAAAACCGAGGAGCTTTTTCTTTCAAAATCCCGGCCAAAAAACCGAGGATCTCCCGGCCAAAAAACCGAGGATCTCCCGGCCAAAAAACCGAGGAGCTTTTTCTTACCAAATCCCGGCCAAAAAACCAGGATCTCCCGGCCAAAAAACCGAGGAGCTTTTTCTTTCAAAATCCTGGCCAAAAAACCGAGGATCTCCCCACCAAAAAACCGAGGAGCCTTTTCTTTCCAAATCCCGGCCAAAAAACCGAGAATCTCCCAGCCAAAAAACCGAGGAGCTTTTTCTTACCAAATCCCGGCCAAAAAACCGAGGATCTCCCGGCCAAAAAACCGAGGATCTCCCCGCCAAAAAACCGAGGAGCCTTTTCTTTCCAAATCCTGGCCAAAAAATCGAGGATCTCCCAGCCAAGATGGCTCTGACTATGGCACCGGTGTTGGTTTTGCCCATAGGATCTGGGCCTTATACCGTTTATTGTGATGCTTCCCGTATTGGGCTTGGTGCAGTATTGATGCAGGATGGCAAGGTTATAGCCTACGCTTCGAGGCAGTTGAAGATTCATGAGAAGAACTATCCAGTGCATGATTTAGAGTTGGCAGCCATTGTCCATGCCTTGAAGATTTGGAGGCACTATTTGTATGGCGTGGCATGAGTAGAGGAAACATACAAAGAAACCTAGTAGAGGAAACTAATAAGAAGACAGTAGGAGAAACATATAAAAACATAGTAAAAGAAACTAATAAGAACATGGTAGAAGAAACATATAAAGAAACACGTTAGAAGAAACTAATAAGAAACATAGTAGAAGAAACAGATAAGAGAAAAAGAAAAAATCAGAGAACATCTAAGTAACTCAAAAAAAAACTCCTAAATCGGAACAAAGGTTTCGAAAGCATAGTTTTTTGAGAAAAATCTCGAGAAACTGTTTGAAAGCTCAGGGAAAACACGGATCTAGAACGGATCTAAAGAAATCAGAAGAACCTTAAGAGCTAAGGTTTCAGAGGAACCCAAATGGTGAGAAAGGCTTGGAAAGTCATTGATCTAAGCAGGGGAAGTCGAAATCAGGCTCGAACAGCCATGGCATGCCGGAGCAAGGCCGGAGACGGCTGTCGGGCCTCCTTTTTCTTGTGAAATCGGGTTTATGACATTTTGGAGGACAACTAATTTCTTTTGGGAGTTGGGTTTGATTTGAAGAGTCGCCACCTAATGATTAGGGTGCATTAGGACACCAAGGAGGTTTGATTTGAGTAACCAGAGATTGGGTAAGGGCTTGAAGTTATTCTAAGGGGAAGGTGTTAGGCACCCCTCAGAATCCACTAATGTGGTTCTCGTCCAGACCATTGTTGTGAATTTAGGTGCAAATAACATGTAAGCAAATAAAACTTCAAATAAGAGGGGATTTTTACATAATAGTCTACAAATAAACAAAGTTGGAAAGAACTAAAAGAAAGCCGATTTTCTTAGAAGAAAGAGTTTGAAATTTTAGAAGAAACAAATAAATAAAGGGAAAGGAGGTCGTAGGTTTATTAACAATATGGATCAACCCACAAAATGCCCGGTAATCACTCCTCAATGAGGGGCTACACGTGGTATTATCGCGTGGTCATCATATCCATATCTACCCTTCCCACCCCGTTAAGGTATTAAAGCGCGGAATGGTCTCGTTTACTTATTGCATGCTATTACCCGTCCCAATCCTATTAGTCCCGGAGGCATTTAGGACTACTAATCCTAAACGGGAGGGATATTAGGCTTATTGGTAGTTTCAAAGGCAAAAATTCTAAGGCGACATACAAAAACATGTATAGCAAGTTGGGGAAAGCACACAACAAGCAGAGGCTCAGATATACCTCCTTTAAACAAAGAAGCACGTAGTTAGCATGCCTTACACATACTGGTTAGGGTCTGATTAAATACTAAACATGAAAGAGCTTAAAGGTTGAGGCAGACTGATTTATTACATAATTCAGATAAGAAGCATCTAGATTGATGATTCATAGTCTTCAACTAATCTGCATCTTAGATATCTGTTCATAGTGTTAAAACGAGTCTTCTGATTTTTATTCCATGTTATGCAAGTGCTAAAATATCAACGCACTAGACAACAGCCTATAGGAATTCCTAATTCGAATCTGATCTTCCTTCCGCGTATAGAGCTAAAATTCAGTAATAGGGTAACAAATTCATATCACCATTCTGTTAAAACCTGCCTTATCTTTTAAAATAACCGTGAATTACCCTTTTATACCAAGTATGTATTCAGTTATATTTTAGACCTTGTTTAATTTATCACTTGACTTATCTGGATTAAACACGATACCAATGCTACTAGTCACTTGTCCACATAAGCAGCTTAGGGTAAAGTTATTAAATTGAATAATTTCTACTAACTAAACAAGCTGCAGGCCGATTTGGC
>NW_017682088.1:9432-10516 GCF_001879085.1 Nicotiana attenuata | reverse complement strand
AGCATAACGTGATGACTTTCCAACATAGGGTCCCACTCCCGGGTTGATGCAAGCATAACCTGATGTCATTCTAACATAGGGTCCCACTCCCTAGTTGACGCCAGCATAACCTGATGACTTTCCAACATAGGGTCCCACTTCCTAGTTGATGCTAGCATAACCTAATGACTTTGCAACATAGGGTTTAACTCCCTAGTTGGTGCCCGCTTAACCTTTTGTTTTTTCAACATAGGGTCCCACTTCCTAGTTGATGCCAGCATAACTTGATGACTTTCCAACATAGGGTCCCAATCCCTAGTTGAAGCCAACATAACTCGATTACTTTCTAACATAGGGTCCCACTTCCTACTTGATGACAGCCTAACCTAATGTCTTTCCAACATAGGGTCCCACTCCCTAGTTGATGCTAGCATAAGCTGATAACTTTCCAATATAGGGTCCCACACCCTAGTTGGTGCCCGCATAACCTAATGACTTTCAAACATAAGGTTCTACTCCCTAGTTGTTGCCAGCGTAACCTAATGACTTTCCAACATACGGTCACACTCTCTAGTTAATGCCAGCATAAACTGATGACTTTCCAACATAGGGTCTCACTCCCTCGTTGATGCCAGCATAACCTGATGACCTTCCAATATAGGGTCCCACTTCCAAATTGATGCCAGCATATCCTGATGACTTTCCAACATAGAGTCTAACTCCCTATTTGATTTTAACATAACATGATGACTTTCAAACATATGGTCCCACTTCCTAGTTCATGACTTTCCAGCATAGGGTATCACTCTTTTGTTGATGCCAGCATAACCCGATGACCTTCCAATATAGGGCTCCACTCCCTAGTTGATGCCAGCATATGCTGATGACTTTCCAACATAGGTTCCCACTCCCCAGTTGATGCCAACATAACCTGATAACTTTCCAACATAGGGTGCCACTACCTAGTTGTTGCTAGCATAAGTTGATGATTTTCCAACATAAGGTCACCACTCCCTAGTTGATGCTAGCATAACCTTAAGATTTTCCAACATATGGTCACCACTCCCTAGTTGATGCAAGCATAACGTGATGACTTGCCAAAAAA
>NW_017682088.1:4909-6706 GCF_001879085.1 Nicotiana attenuata | reverse complement strand
TCCCACTTCCTAGTTGATGCTAGCATAAGCTGATGATTTTCCAACATAAGGTCAACACTCCCTAGTTGATCCTAGCATAACCTGAAGATTTTCCAACATACGGTCACCACACCCTAGTTGATGCAAGCATAACGTGATGACTTTCCAACATAGGGTCCCACTCCCGGGTTGATGCAAGCATAACCTGATGTCATTCTAACATAGGGTCCCACTCTCTAGTTGATGCCAGCATAACCTGATGACTTTCCAACATAGGGTCCCACACCCTAGTTGATGCTAGCATAACCTGATGACTTTCCAACATAAGGTTTAACTCCCTAGTTGGTGCCCGCTTAACCTTTTGACTTTTCAACATAGGGTCCCACTTCCTAGTTGATTCCAGCATAACCTGATGACTTTCCATATAGGGTCCCAATCCCTAGTTGATGCCAGCATAACCTGATGACTTTCTAACATAGGGTCCCATTTCCTACTTGATGACAGCCTAACCTAATGACTTTCCAACATAGGGTCCCACTCCCTAGTTGATGCCAGCATAACCTGATAACTTTCCAATATAGGGTCCCACTCCCTAGTTGGTGCACGCATAACCTGATAACTTTCAAACATAGGGTTCCAGTCCCTAGTTGATGCCAGCGTAACCTAATGACTTTCCAACATACGGTCACACTCCCTAGTTAATGCCAGCATAAACTGATGACTTTCCAACATAGGGTCTCACTCCCTCGTTGATGCCAGCATAACCTGATGACCTTCTAATATAGAGCTTCACTCCCTAATTGATGCCAGCATATCGTGATGACATTCCAACATAGGTTCCCACTCCCTAGTTGATGCCAGCATAACCTGATAACTTGCCAACATAGGGTGCCACTTCCTAGTTGTTGCTAGCATAAGCTGATGATTTTCCAACATAAGGTCACCACTCCCTAATTGATGCTAGTTTAACCTGAGGATTTTCCAACATATGGTCACCCCTAGTTGATTCAAGCATAACGTGATGACTTTCCAACAAAGGGTCCCACTCCCGGGTTGACGCAAGTATAACCAAATGTCTTTCTAACATAGGGTCCCACTCCCTAGTTGATGCCAGCATAACCTGATTACTTTCCAACATAGGGTTTAACTCCCTAGTTGGTGCCCGCATAACCTTTTGACTTTTCAACATAGGGTCCCACTTCCTAGTTGATGCATACATAACCTGATGACTTTCCAACATAAGGTCTCACTCCCTAGTTGATGCCAGCATAACCTGATGACTTTCCAACATAAGGTCTCACTCCCTAGTTGATGCCAACATAACCTGATAACTTTCCAACATAGGGTCCCACTCCCTAGTTGGTGCCCGCCTAACCTTATAACTTTTCAACATATGGTCTCACTCCCTAGTTGACGCCAACATAACCTGATGACTTTCCAACATAGTGTCGCAATCCCTAGTGGATGCCAGCATAACCTGCTGACTTTCCAACATAGGGTCCCACTTCCTAATTGATGCCAGCATATCCTGATGACTTTCCAACATTGAGTCTAACTCCTTATTTGATTCCAGCATAACCTGATGACTTTCCAACATAGAGTCCCACTTCCTAGTTGATGCCACCATAACCTTATGACTTTCCAACATAGGGTATCACTCCCTAGTTGAAGCCAGTATAACCTGATGACCTTCCAATATAGGGCTCCAGTCTCTACTTGATGCCAGCATATCCTGATGACTTTCCAACATAGGTTCCCACTCCCCAGTTGATGCCAGCATAACCTAATAACTTTCCAACATAGGGTGCCACTTCCTAG
>NW_017682088.1:0-1656 GCF_001879085.1 Nicotiana attenuata | reverse complement strand
CCCGATGACCTTCCAATATAGGGCTCCACTCCCTAGTTGATGCCAGCATATCCTGATGACTTTCCAACATAGGTTCTCACTCCCCAGTTGATGCCAGCATAACCTGATAACTTTCCAACATAGGGTGCCACTACCTAGTTGTTGCTAGCATAAGTTGATTTTCCAACATAAGGTCACCACTCCCTAGTTGATGCTAGCATAACCTTAAGATTTTCCAACATATGGTCACCACTCCCTAGTTGATGCAAGCATAACGTGATGACTTGCCAAAAAAAGGGTCCTACTCCTGGGTTGGTGCAAGTATAACCTGATGTCTTTCTAACATAGGGTCCCACTCCCTAGTTGATGCCAGCATAACCTGATGAATTTGCAACATAGTGTCCCACTCCCTAGTTGATGCAAGCATAACCTGATGACTTTCCAATATAGGGTTCCAGTCCCTACTTGATGCCAGCCTAACCTAATGACTTTCTAACGTAGGGTCTCACTCCCTAGTTGATGCCAGCATAACCTAATAACTTTCCAACATAGGGTCCTTCTCCCTAGTTGGTGCCCGCATAACGTTATAACTTTTCGATATATGGTCCCACTCCCTAGTTGATGCCAGCATAACTTGATGACTTTCAACCATAGGGTCACACTCCCTAGTGGATTCCAGCATAAACTGATGACTTTCCAACATAGGGTCTCACTCCCTAGTTGATGCCAGCATAACCTGATGACTTTCCAATATAGGGTCCCACTTCCTAATTGATGCCAGCTTATCCTGATGACTTTCCAAAATTGAGTCTAACTCCCTATTTGATTCCAGCATATCCTGATGACTTTCCAACATATGATCCAACTTCCTAGTTGATGCTAGCATAATCTGATAAACTTCAATATAGGGTTTCACTCCCTAGTTGATGCCAGCATATTGTGATGACTTTCCTACATATGGTCCTACTCCCTAGTTGATGCCAGCATAACCTGACGACTTTCCAACATAGGATCCCACTTCCTAGTTGATGCTAGCATAAGCTGATGATTTTCCAACATAAGGTCAACACTCCCTAGTTGATCCTAGCATAACCTGAAGATTTTCCAACATACGGTCACCACACCCTAGTTGATGCAAGCATAACGTGATGACTTTCCAACATAGGGTCCCACTCCCGGGTTGATGCAAGCATAACCTGATGTCATTCTAACATAGGGTCCCACTCTCTAGTTGATGCCAGCATAACCTGATGACTTTCCAACATAGGGTCCCACACCCTAGTTGATGCTAGCATAACCTGATGACTTTCCAACATAGGGTTTAACTCCCTAGTTGGTGCCCGCTTAACCTTTTGACTTTTCAACATAGGGTCCCACTTCCTAGTTGATTCCAGCATAACCTGATGACTTTCCATATAGGGTCCCAATCCCTAGTTGATGCCAGCATAACCTGATGACTTTCTAACATAGGGTCCCACTTCCTACTTGATGACAGCCTAACCTAATGACTTTCCAACATAGGGTCCCACTCCCTAGTTGATGCCAGCATAACCTGATAACTTTCCAATATAGGGTCCCACTCCCTAGTTGGTGCACGCATAACCTGATAACTTTCAAACATAGGGTTCCAGTCCCTAGTTGATGCCAGCGTAACCTAATGACTTTCCAACATACGGT
>NW_017682087.1:0-10518 GCF_001879085.1 Nicotiana attenuata | reverse complement strand
TCTGTTTAACAGTCGCGAACCAGAAATCCGGGTAAGGAATTCTATTAACCCGGGAGAAGGTGTTAGGCATTCCCGGGTTCCGTGGTTCTAGCACGGTCGCTCAACTTTTATATTCGGCTTATCTGATTTCAAAACATGTTTTAGCTTATATGCTTTTTAACCGTAAACCGCTTTTATTATTATTTTAACTAGAATTGCAATATCGTGAAAACGTGTCTCGAACCACGTCACATAAATGCACCCGTGGTTGTTGACACATTTCGACTTCGTTGAGATTTGGATTTGGGTCATATAAATGTGCACCCGAGTTTAGGAAGGTAATGTTATTAAAATACGCGCCTAAAGCGACTAGCGCGTTGTTATCTTTGGGGAAAGCCGTGAAATTCGCTAAACGGCCCATCCCGAAATCTAAGTATTTCAATACAATATTTATTGAAGGCCCCGCAATTTATGTGTTTTGTTTAGCGAAGCTCATCTCATTTATTATTTTAAAGGCCAATCCTAAAGCAAACTACAATTTTCACTTAATTTTGTCTCTAATAATAAAAGGAAAAGTCCTAATTAGCATTATGAAATTCGAAATTCAAGTTCAAGTCCGGATTCAAACAAAAGGAAGAACCTCTTAATTTGGATCCGCTACCGAACTTATAAGCCCACATTTATGTTACAAAAATCAAGGCTAATGATCTTAACATAATTCCGAGGCTTCAGCATTTTGGGGTTTCAAAACTAATTCAAAACAAAAGAATACAAAACAATTAACTTCAGGAAGAATGTCCCTTTTCGAACACATTAGAGCCTAGATCCAATAGTGACACAGGCCGTCACGTTTGGATCTCCAAAACAGATTCAGAAGGGTGAACGACAAATGTGGGCCGCTGTTGATTTGGACGGCCCAATTAGTCTTCCCAATTGACTACTGGGCCTTTCAGTTATTTTGTCAAATTGTAACACTACTCACTTTATTCAAATATGGTTAACCAAATTGACGTGCTAAATCTTAGTGCTGAAACTTATTGAAATTCATTTTTGGTCATGGTTATTGAGCTGCTTCGTGACTCTCCCAAATTGATACCAGAAAAGTGAAAACCTGTGAGTTGTGTATTAGACAATATACTGATGATTAATGAGCACTCCCTTTTAAACTGTAAAATAAGTTTTAGTGCTACTAATCTAAACTAAAGCTTACTACATGCTCAACTAACAGAATGCATGTGTCACTGCTTATTACCTAATTAAAGCGAAGTAAGCAACTAGTTCTAACTAAATCAACTCTACTTAAGCAATTCATGTCATCATTAACTAAATACAGAAGCACGAAACAGTCCCGGGCAATTCAAATTAATACAAATCCATTTATCAGTCCTACAGTCCACAAGTTACAAAAACAGTCCAAAGTTTATACACATACAACTAAACACTTAACTACGCTAAACAATTACATCCAATATCTGTTTAACTACTAGTGTATAACAGTCCAGCAGGCATATTTCAGGATCAAACAAGCGGGCAGTTTTATTCCATTTTTCAAGCTCGGAATTACAGCAGAGATTTAAATGTGTACCTGAATTTGAAATAGAACAAGAGGCACAGAGGTCAGTAGCAGCAAACCACTCAGAATAACAGAATCAGCAATCCAGGAAGACTTCAAAACCAAAACAGCACCAATATAACCCAGCAATGACCCAGCAAACTAACACACTTGATGAATAACACCAACAGTAACAGCAAACAACCAAAAACAGACTCAATTGAACTCGAATACACCCAAGAGCAGAATCAGTAGACTACAAAACAGTTTCGGCAACTAGAAGAAGTGAGGATCAATGCCTAGCACTCAAATCTCACCTAGAAATGCAATGCAACAGTATTGTTTTTGATTTTCTATAACTTCTATGTATTTTTTGGAGATTTTCTACTGGATTTTGTTTGTTTTTTTGGTTTTTTTTAGAAAACTAAGATCTAGGAGAGAGTTTCGACTATCAGAACTCAGATCTCCTTTCCTTTTGGTTTGAAATTCAAATTTAGAGGCTCAGATCTGTAGGAGAGGTTTTGGGTGGAATTTTTGGGGCTTCCAACTTGTTTAACAAGGCAGGTAAGCTGCCTTTTATAGGCGAACTTCAGGGGGGAAGCTTCTAGATTTCCCTCACACTTTTCCCCCCTTTTTTATTTCAGATTTTACCCAAATAGTCCTCTATTTTCTACTTGTGTTTCAAGTTATACTATAGATTTCCTGAAATGCTAGATTGAACCCTATTCTAGAGTGTTCTAAAAACAGTTACTAAAGATTCCTCATGTATGATTACCTATACTACCCTTAGCACCCCTGTACTAACTGACTTTAGTTACCTAAACCCAAACCCTTCTACCCTGGTCCTTATTAACTGAGAAGATGCAATGACCAGCTATAACCAAACCAATTAGGTCAACACTTTAAAAACTGATTCTAATTAATCAGATTAAATTTGTTATTAAATCAACAAGATTATAACCTAACAATTAAGATCAAGTAGACCTGGAATTACACTACCCAATTATAAAACAGTATCAAATAGGAGACCCTATGGTTAACATTTAAACAAACAACTGAAACAGATAACAGGGAAGAAATTAACTACATTTGGAACAAATTAAAACTCTGAATTAACCCTAAAAAAACGAATGAATACTGAAGATGAACTGAAAGAAAATAAACAGAAATAACGAAGAGAAGGAATTTTAAGAACACTTACTGATTTCGAGATTTAAACTTGCCTGTCTTGGGTCTTCAAATGATGTTATGTGTTTGTTCTTGCCAAGAACATACACATAGCATAATTCTAAAACCCACTCGAACACTAGCTGGCACTGGAAACTCGAACAGACTTGACAACAAAGAACCCTAGATCTAAGATTCGAACAGGTTGAGAGTGATTTGAAGTAAAAGGGGTGCGGATTCGTAATGGGGAGGGTGAGGGGAGTATATGGTGTGATTTTGGAGTGGTTTGGAGGGTGGTGGCGGCGCCTAGGGTTTGCTATATTTGAGGCTTTTGGCTAGGATTCGAAGGATTTCAAGTGTAGATATGGAGAAAGGAGGGAGGGAGGAATCTTTGGTGAAAAGTTGGGCGTTATTGGACGCCGGCCGCCACCGTGGGGCGAATTCCGGCGGCGGCGTAAGGCGGAGCCGGCGAGGAATGTCTCTGAGGTTTGAGAGAATGAAGGAGACGGTCGTTTGGGGGGGGGGGCATTACCCGACCATTTTATATTTAATGAACCTATGGTTCCTGGCCGTTAGATCAAGCTACCTCGACGGCCAGGATCAATTATTAACCAAACGGGGTCGTTTTGATTGGGTAACGGATCGGACCGGGTGGGGGACTGGACTGGGTCAATTTGGGCGTGGGTAAGTGGTTTGGGCCAGGCGGAACCTATTGTATATGGCCCAATATGGGTCTCCAATTAAAACCCACTCTTTTTTTTTTAATTGTTTTTCTTTTATTTCTTTTATTTTGTTTTGTTTTCATTCTATTTATTTTTTTTATTTATATTTTCTGACTTTATAAAAATGCAAAAATTAAAATAGAGACCTAATATATTTTCAAAGTTAAACTAATTAATTCCTAAAATTGTTTAAAAACTATTTCGTGGCAAATTCAACAATTAAGAATTAAAAATGCAAAAATGAACTATTTTTTGTTATTTTCTTTATATTTTGTTCTAAAAACAACTTAACCCCTAATTAATCCTAAAATATGAAATTAAATCCTAAATGCAAATGCCAAATGTATTTTTTATATTTTTTATATGAATTAAAAAGCACCAATAAAATGCAACAATTATCGAAAAATAACACAAAAATTCACAAAAATTGTAAAATAATAAAGAAATCATTTTGTTTGAATTTTTGGGAATAATTCATATAGGGCAAAAATCACGTGCTCACAACTGCCCCTCTTTTCCCGGAAACACGAAGAGTTTTCGTGCAAAGATAAGTGAGCGGAAACGAGCGATTTTTGCCCGTTCGAATACTCCGTGTGAAGCATTTTTTAAAACCGTCTGACCGAACCCTACTTCAAGGGTTGCCTATATATCCTTGGCTAAAAAGGAATCAGGTCAGTGTAGTTCGGGAAGGTTTGGTAGCTGGGACTACCAGGAGCTGTGATTTCACTGTTGTTGTTGCTGCTACTGCTCGCTGACCTCCTTATTACACCGTATTGAAACAAAAGAAGCTAGCCTACGCTATGATCTATGAATTACAAAAGTCCTATCTATGTCTTGATCTTGTGGTTCATGTAGTTCTGAACTTGTATCCTTCTGATGGAATTCTTGCGTTGTTGCCTTGAATTGTGATAGGGGATGTTTTGCCCTTCCTCCGAGTGATGCTTGACTGCTGAAATTTGAAATGTATGCCTCTATTCTCCAGGTGGGCTCCTGATTGCTGACACTTGAAAAGTATTCCCTTGTTCTCCAGGTGGGCTCCTGATTGCTGAACTAAATAAACAAACAAAGAAAATTTTCTGCCCCAGTTTGGTGACTGGGTACAGCATGTTATCAAATATTAAAAATTAAAAGCTAAAATTTGAATTGTACTTCCCTTGTTCTCCAGGTGGGCTCCTGATTGCTGAAGCTAAACGTCTTCTCTTGTTACTTGACATTGTTTTCCCTTGCACCATGAACCATTTTCCCTTGAAACTTGAATTGTCTTCCTTCAGAATTTCTTTCCTTTGAAACTTGAGTTGTCTTCCTTTGAAACTGCTTTCCCTTGAAACTTGGGTTATCTTCCCTTGTTCTCCAGGTGGGCGCCTGATTACGACAAAAACACGAAACAAAAGAATTTTTTTTTCTGCCCCAGTTTGCACTAGGAAGATTTGTGAGTTGTTAGCAAAATTGTAAATCACTTATACCATTAATGCAATGATGAAAGTAAACTAAAGAACAGACGAGAAAAACTATAAACTAATCTTGACTAAAATAAAGACTGACCCTATTCTCCAGGCAGGGACCCCTGATTTCAAGAAAACTAAAAATTGACCCTCTTTTTTTAAAACTCCAGACTTCCCTTTTTTTTTTTCCGAATTCAGACTTCCTTTTTTTTTCAAATTATCCTAGGAGAAAATTCGTCAGACTAGGTTTTCTATCTTAGGAGAAAGATTCATCAGACTAAGACATTTATCCTAGGAGAAAATTCATCAGACTAGGTCCCCCTTTTTTCTCTTTTTTTTTCTCTTTTTTTTGTTTTTGTTTTTGGTATCTTAGGAGAAAGATTCATCCGACTAAGACGTTTATCCTAGGGGAAAATTCATCAGACTAGATTTTCTATCTTGGGAGAAAAATTCATCAGACTAGGTCTTCTATCTTAGGAGAAAGATTCATCAGACTAAGATTTAGATCCTAGGAGAAATTTCATCAGACTAGGTTTTCTATCTTAGGAGAAAGATTCATCAGACTAAGATTTTGATCCTAGGAGAAAATTCATCAGACTAGGTTTTCTATCTTAGGAGAAAAGTTCATCAGACTAAGATTTGATCCTAGGAGAAAGTTCATCAGACTAGGTCTTTTCATCCTAGTAGGAAAAAATGTGAAAAGCAATGGCGGCATTTTATGCACGCTAACAAGACAAGCAAGGGCGAAGATTGAGAAACGTCCCTTTTGTCGACTCTCCTCTTCTTCCTTTTCTTTTTCTTTCTTTTCTTTTTTTTCTTATTGTTGAACCAACTTTCTTGCACTGCTTTGTTCCTGTTTCAAACAAAGAAAACTTGCGAGTTTAAAATGTGGTGGTTAGTTTGTGGCCTTGAACTTTGACTGCGGCTGCTTCCGCATTTGCCAAGATAACTGAATTCCACCCGAAGACCTTGCTTGTTCCCGATATCCTCTACTTGTTGCATTGCATGAACTGGCATTCCCCCATCCCTTATGTCTCATATGAATCCCAAAGCATGTCTATTGCTCCTACTTCGTGTACATGATGTTCTTTCTTGACTTAATCACTGGCCTCGGCCTTGAAGTTGTATTGTTCCTTCACTTGCCTTGATAACCGATTCTCACTTAGAGACTTTGCTAACCACTTTCTTTGTTACCCTTAACGCAGAAAATACCTCTGATCCATTCACCACACACCCTTCATCTGATATGTACCAATACCTTTGATCCGTTCACCCTAAACCCTTTCATTTGTTGCGTTGTTTCATGAATTGACAAATACCAAGCCCTTGCATTCACAAGGGTCCCAAAGCATGTAGATTGTTGCCAACTCAGTGTGCCTGCTGTTTTTCCTGACTTATGACGATTTGATATGCTGGCCAGATACCGTTTTGTTCAATTGGAAAGCTGGTGGCAGATTTTGAAGTCATTTCTCACTTGTTATGACCAAACAGACTCAGGAAGAGGGAGTAAATAAGACAAAAAGGAACAGAGTAAAGGATAATGGAAAGAGATGATTCCTAACAAGAAATCTACAACGTAGAAACCTATCGGATGTGGATACCGACTCTGATGACCTTGACATGCACCTGCAACCTATTCTGTTAAGCAAATCTGATGTTCAGCTCTTGTTGTACCTTTTCACCGTGAAACTGGGCTTCAATGCTCCGCTTATCCGATTTGAATCACAATCCTTTTTCGACTTGTAGTGCCCGAAGGGTTTTCACCATCAAGCCTCTCTCATTTTGGGTCTTTTTTCTCAACTCACCATCGCCTTATGGTGCCCGTGAAGGTTTTCACCAATAAGACTCTCTCATTTTTGATTTCTCTCAGCTTTCGTCGCCTTGGGATACCCGTGAGGGCTCTCATCAACAAGACTCTCTCATTCTTCATTTCCTTCGTTTGGACCGGAGTGTTGCCCCTGATATGATTCACCTATACTCGCTTGACTTGGCATCTCTCGAAGACTGATCAGAAGGTCTTCCTTTGGACCGTAATGTGGGCTTTTGGATAGGGTTAGAAAGAAAGGGTATAAAAGGCTCAAAACTATTCAACATAGGTTCAAAAGTACAACTTTCGGAATCCGATTTCTCACAACAACCACAACTTCTGCCTCAGTTTCTTTCTTGGGGACTTTTGGATTTTTATTTTGGTGTGACTGAACCTCAGAGAGAGGCTGCCTACGTATCCTTTCGGAATCAAGTCAAACGTAGTTCATGATATAGAAATTACTTTGTTGTTGTGATTTTTCTTTTCTTTTTCTTCCTCTTTCTCTTCTTTTCTTTTCTTTCTTCCTTTTCTCTTTTTGTTGTTTGTTTTTTTCTTCTTTTTCTCTTTCTTCTCTTTTTCTTCTTTTTTTCTTTTCTTCTTCCTTTTTCTTCTCTCTCTTTTCATTCTTTTCCTTTTCTCTTTTTCCTTTATTTATCTTTCACGCTTGCGTTTCTGATCTTTGCNTTGTTTCATTATTATTTCTCCCTTGTTGAGTTGTTCTTATTGCGCTTAGTATTTCTCTGTTACGGTTATTCCTTGTGAGTTAGTTGTACCGTCTTTTGGTGGACGGAAATACCTGAGTTGATTCTCTTGCTTTGTTCCTGTATATATTGTCGTTTGTTGTGTTGTACTTGAGCTTGTGACGCACGAGGTTTCTGCCGTGCGGTTGAGAATATTGTGATGCACGAGGTTTCTGCCGTGCGGTTGTTGATACTGTGATGCACGAGGTTTCTGCCGTGCGATTGTGAATATTGTGATGCACGAGGTTTCTGCCGTGCGGTTGATTTTGAAGGGTTGCACGAGGTCTTTGCCGTGCTGTTGTTGTTATTGATGTTTTGCACATGCGGCATAATAAGGCGGGATATGTTATATGCTTATATGTGGGTTGCGCATGTGGTGGAATAAGGAGGGAACATTGTGATGCACGTGTGGCGAAATAAGGCGGTACCTATTATCTTATTATTTTCACACGTGGCGAAATAAGGTGGGCTATGTCAGGGGATGATTGTAGAGAATTGTGACGGCCTGTGGAGGCATTCCTATTTGTTTAATAATGTGATTGTGGGTTGCTTACCGGTATGAGCTTTATCGCTTGGAAGTTGTGAGGAAACATCGTACGTGCGGTCCGTTCTCCTTTTCATGTTTACTAGCTGGTAGAATTTTGTTAGAAACATTTGCACAAGCATACACGTAGGTGAACGCCCCTATTAGAGGTGAATTCCTCCTGATTTTGCTAAGGGTGGAGGTACGCCCTCGTTTATCCATTATATTTGTGAGAGTGGCCCTAGTTAGCCAGTTAGTTGTCAGCATGACCATGAGATTGATGGGGCACAGGATGCCAATTGTTAGATTTCAGATGCTGGGTCTTCGCGAGTTGTGGTTTGTCCGAGACTTGGTGAAATTGTGGAAAGAGTTGGATAAGACCTTTGTGAACATCATTGTAGGATATGAGTTATTGACTTGTTTTCCCATTGCTGTGTTGTGACCTTAGGATTTGGATGGTGATTCTGCCGTTATTTCCTATCCTCTTTATTATATCCTCGTTGTTACTTGTTGTATTTTTCCCCTTATTGTAAATTGTAGCATTCTTGGTCATTCATGCAGTCTTTACATATTTATATGTCATTTCCATTATTCCTATGATTATACTGTTTATTGACCGGTAGGTGCCTTGACTGTTCCTCGTCACTACTCCACCGAGGTTAGTCTTGATACTTACTGGGCACCGCCGTTGTGTGCTCATGCTACTCTTCTGCACATTTTTGTTGTGCAGATACAGATACTCCACTCAGTTCTGTCAGCCTTGGAAGGAGGCGTATCGGTAGAGACTTCGAGGTATATCTGCTACGTCCGCAGACCGAGGAGTCCCTTTCTAGTTTTCTGTAATAAGTATAGCTCTTTCAGCATTTCTCCTTTGTATAGATATTCTTGAGTCAGAGCCTCTTATGTATCCCTTAGCTTGTGATTTGTGAGTTTCCGGGTTTTGGGATTGTTTTAGACTTGTGATATTGAGTTGTACTTGCCATGCGGCATTCAGTACAGTTTCCTTTAGATATTTGATTTGATTTTCTCTATTTTTCCGCAATTATTATATTTCCGCAAATGTTAGGCTTACCTGGTCATGGGGATCGGGTACCGTCATGACATGTTCACGGCTGGTGAACTAGGGTCGTGACAGTAACATCTTTTGATTGCACAAGAATTACTAACCATATCCACACATTTGCCTTCTACATTTGTCAATTACCCAGCACCATTGGACAACAATCGCGGTACCACGAACGACCCCTGTAGACTTGGGGCAAACTTGCCTTTGGTTTCAAGCCGATGTGGCATGATGCATTTCAACAGTATTTCTTTATCTTCCGTTTGCCCCAGTTTCACACAATTTGGGCTCGAAGTGATCTCAAAATCCCTCGACTGTCCTTACATCTTCAACATTGTTTTATTGCTTCATTACTAAACTGACTTTTAAAACCAGGCTGAGAATTATGCGTGCATGTCATGTCACCAAAACCGGCATGAAAAGAATTGTAAAGGAGAAGAAAACTAAACAAAATGACTAGAAATGGCAGGAAACAGATAATTGCATTAGACTGACGGTGAAAGGGTTTAAACAACAGAACAAGCAAACAAACCTAGACATCACTAAACAAGCTATTATGTCTAAACAAACACGACAAAGGAAAAGATAGAAGGGTTTGAGTCACAAGACAATATCCGGATTACAACCCTGAAATAACCTGGACAACATAAATGATAACAAAATAAACCACCAAAACTCCACTCCGGCTGACCAAGAAATGGAGCGTCTTCCCAATTACCAAGCATGACATCTTAACCACTGAGTTTCGCATCAATGTTGCTGGGGCCTTCACCAATTTCAATATCATTGACTTCATTCAACAAGTTTCCGAGAGGGTTCTCATACTCCCTATCACCATGGATCTTCCCCACAAAATGTGCATCATTAGGTGCAAGTAAAGGCTCCTGCGCAATGTTCTGGGTGGCACTATCCTGGACCGCAATTATCTCTTCCTGAATCATTCTTTCTATCTCTCTTTTCAAATCCCGGCAACTTTCGACATCGTGCCCCTGGACATTGGAATGGTATTCACACCTTTTAGAAGGGTCAAAGCCTCTTGCACGCTTGTCCACATGATTCAGAGGAATGGGTGCAATCAGGTTATATTGCTTTAGCTTCTCAAACAAGTTTCCATATGACTCTCCCAAGGGGGTGAAAGTTTCCTGCTTCTGTGCCCTCTCCTGCTTGAAATTTTGGCTGGACCGCAAACCTGCTCCAGGGGGATTCTTGTAGGCTCTTGGGGGTGGGTAGGTGTTTTGAGTTGGGTAAGAATTTTGTGGGGTGGGTGCGCGCCACTGCGCATGGGTAGGATGTTGGGGGTATGTTTGGGCATGGTAGACAGAGAAGTGCGGATAGTGTTGTGGTGGGCTATATGGAGTGTGGGGGTAGGTTTGGGGATGGGGTCGAGGTGTGTTTTAATATGGTGATGGGCCTCTGGACCAAGCTCTCGATTCAACTACTGCCACATCTTCTTTCTTTTTCACTACCCCTCCAGTGCCGCTCTGGATAGCCTGGGTAGTTGCCTTGATTGCAGAATAGCTCAT
>NW_017682086.1:4408-10522 GCF_001879085.1 Nicotiana attenuata | reverse complement strand
TTCTACTGTGTTTCTCCTACCTTGTCTTACAAGTTCTTCTACTGTATTTTTGCATGATTGATCTTTTATTATGATTATTCATGAGTTTCTTCAACTGGGAAGTACAGGTTCCTTTATGATTTCTGCACTTATTCCGTTAATATTTTCTTTTTGCTTGACTTACTTGTCTTCATCTCTAGACTCGATTAATGGTAGAAAACCCTAGAATTTGGGGTTCACTCGAGTTTTGAGATTATTTGTTATGTGATTTGTTTGTTTCTTATCTCTGCACGTGTTGATTTCAAAACCCTAGTCTCTTTGGACCTATTTGAGTTCCTGAAGTTGCTTCCTCTACTGTTCGACTGAGTTTCGAAACTTTGTGTCAACTTTGTTTCTTCATACGATTCTGACCTCTTTACTTGACCTTTCGCATGCTATTCCCTCTTCTCTGAGATGACTACCATGTTCCTATGGTCCTCTACTCACTGGTTTTCTTTGATTGCATGACACTCTTCTTTGTCTTAAATCCAGCCTCGCATGCTTAATGTTTATGCACTCTTTATAGGTCAAATTTCCCTCTCAAAATAACCCTGATTGTGGACTGATTTCAAATCTCTTTGTGTAACTTTGATTGCACTCTTGAATTGATTCTTTCCTTTATTGTTTTGATTTCCTTTGTTTCTTGGACTTGTTGAAATATTTTCCTTTCGACCCTGCCTTTTTACTTAAGTTGATATGATCCCATTACCTTAATTACATTAGTATGGGATGCTTACAGGCCTTTCCTTAATTAAGGTCTAATGAACTTAACCCCTAATACATGTGGTATACTCGTACTGTGCTGAAAATATTTCCTTATTTGTCATGTCCAGCCCTGCGTGATTTTTTTCCTTATTTAACACTTGCATGCTATCGTTTGGTTTAATTGCTTTATTAAAGGAAGTCTTTGATACTGATTTGATTTTAATAAGACACATATTCCTCCAATTATGTCTGAATTACAGTCCTTACCTTATTTCTGCATGTTTCTCACACTATAAATACCTGCTCTTTTATTAACACCCAACACAAGAAAAAGAAAGAAAAAACACGAGAGTCTTTTCTGAACCCACACTCACACACAAAGTATTCTCGCTTGCTGTTTGTGCTGTGGCTTCTTTGCAAGACTTCTGCTCTCTTTTGCTTGTCTCTTTCTGAAACTGGTATGCCTTTATTTAAACTTTTGCCTCATCCCTATGTGTTTATTCTGTAGTCTCATTCTTTTGTGTGGTTTGTTGTTCATGCTTCGTAACATATGCTAAGTATTTTTCCTTTTTTTGCTTCCGTTCTCATATGAATCCCTAACCCTAATCCCCTTTATGTGTTGAGTTGAAACCTTGGCCTGACAGTATCGCAATTACTGCCCAAGCCATGGTTTGGCCTTCAATAGGTCCTGACTCTCCAATGTTTGGCTAATGGGCTGGTCAGGGGTGTGCCAGCATTCTATGTTGCTGGGCATGACCTCCGGCCTGCCTTAGCATCCTTTAATTCCCTCTATTGCACTTACACTTGTTCCTAGATTCTTAGTTCTGCCCCCCTCCAATGAGCCTTGCCTTGGGACCTTGAGTTCCCTCTGAACTTGGACATTGGAGGGTTGGCCCTTCCACACTGCACTTTAATTCAGTTCTGTAATGCTATCTGGGTGTAAGCATTGCCTGGAGTTCTTGAAACTCCTTGGAACTTTGACACATCCCAGATAAGGGAAAGGCCTTGGAACTTGTTCCTGGCAGTTGGCTCATATCATATTGTTAGACCTTGGGTCTGAATTAGGCTCCTTGGATGCATCTTAAAAGCTCTGATGTAATTTTATTTTCTGTTTGATTCATTTGGTACTGTAATAAATTTTGTAATAACTTATGGGGTTTTAGTAAAAAGGGGTGGGTTATCTGTGTATGCATAAGGGTAGATATTCTGCCTATAGGAGTTTCTCTTTGAATTTCTGCACTTTCATCTATAGAAATCATGCTCACACGAATTCTGCACTTTCATATGTAGAAACTATGCTCATAGGAATTCTGCACTTTCATATATATAGAAATCATGCTCATAAGAACTCTGCATATCATATAGATATACTGCTCATAAGAATTCCGCATGTAGGAACCATGTCTTTAAGATTCTACATTTTTGCATCTATCATTAGGCAAACAGTTATAGGTCAAAATAATAATCAATTGCATCCTAGATACCATGCTCGTAGGATTTTCTGCACTCTTGCTACGCCTGTAAAAGTGTTTAAAATTAACAACGCTAGAAAGCATGCCTATAGGAACTATTAACCCAATCTGCATCACTCGTTTTAAGATTAGTCCGTCAGCAGTAACCAAATGCAGAACTCGTATCATTCAGTTAAAACTGGCAACTTTCAGTAATCAGTTCACTTCCTTATTCCTGAAACCAGTAGATGTCATCACTTAGGGAAACAAGTAAGTAGTTAACTAATTGCACCAGTCTTCGATAAGTTGCAGCCAGGCGAGCCTAATGCGAACTTCTTGTCTAAAAATATGTAATGAACCTGCCTGCCTAATGTTAAGCATAATTTGGACCTAATCAGTATGTGTAAGACGTGCTAAACTACATGATTTTTGTGATTAAAGGAGGTCTGTCTGAGCCTTAATTGCTTTTGTGCTCCCATAACTGTCTTATGTGTTTTGCCTGACGCCTTAGTATTTTAGCCTTTTGAACCTCTGAAAAGCCAAGCTCCCTCCCTTTAGGATTAGTGGTCCTAAAGCCTCCAGGACTGATAGGTGGGGCGGGTAAAACCACGCTGTAGGTAGCGACACCATTTCGCGCTTAATACCTTATCGGGGTGGGAAGGGTAGACATGGAGATGATGATCACACGATAACACTACGCGTACGATTGGTTACCGGTGTTGTGTGGATGATCCATGTGATTTATAAACCTAGGACCCCTTGCCCTATGTTACTTTGTTTAATATCAATAAATTCTGTCTTTTCAATCACCCAAAACTCCCCTTTATTTTTTTTTACTGCATTATCCCTTTTCCTTCTTTGTTTATAAATTCCAACATGCTTGTTAGCAACCCCTATGTGTAAATTTATTTGCATATTTGTTTACATTAAAGTCACAACATAGCATGGCCGGGAACCACACCAGTGGATCTTGAGGGGTGCCTAACACCTTCCCCTCGAGATAATTTCTAGCCCTTACCCGAACTCTGGTTTTCCAATTCATAACCCTTCTTAGTGTCCTAATGCACTCAATCATTAGGTGGCGACTCTTCAATTCCAAAAACCCAATTCCCAAACGGGAATAGAGTTGTCTTCCCGAACGTCGTAAACCCGATTTCGCGAGAAAAAGGGGGCGTCGACAGCATGGCGACTCTGCCAGAGAATGTTTAGGCTTTTACCACTTCATATTATATGTGACTTTACTGCTTTCTTTACTGCTTTGTTTAATACCTTTATTCGAAACTGACTTGTCTTTTTGTTTCCTTTTTTTTTCTTTAACGCTTTCATTTACTGTTTTTCTTCAATACCGTTGTAATTTCCGAGAAATTATTGTAATCATTATGAACATGAAAATACGTGGCAATTTGTTTCATTTTTTGTAATTGCATTTTTCAACATCATATTCCACTCGTTCCAAACAAATACCATAGCAACGCTTGATGAGTGGTTGCGCTCTTCCAATATTATTATCCCCTAAATTTTGGCAAAGGCGTATTTGCGGTAACACTAGTCGATCAGTGGTGCAGTCGACGGTTCCGTGCCTTTCCCTCTTGAGTTGTCCGCTCAAGGGTACCGGTCTAGCACCCTATAGAAACCTTATTCTATTTAACCGTTCATGCATCACTGTCAAACCTAGTCGAGTCAGTTATGTTGTCCACATAATGACTCTTTAAGATGGCCTTATCCAAAGTCCACTGGGTTCCCCTGGGACCCAAACGGACAACACCATACTCTATGCATTTATTTGGAGAACTAAATGCTGTTAATGCTAATTATTGATTTAAATAGTCGAGTTCGGAGGGGGTAAGGGACTAACGCTTTGTTTTGCAGAAAATGAGGCACGAAGTCCCCAGATTCGGCATGGTAACCAATATTCATCCGAGGTTGCTAAGATGGTGGGAGGACCTTCATTCCAGTGACCGGACTCTCATCCGCAAGCATTTGGGAAACTTACCCTCTATTTTGGAATTCAGCCGGACAACAAAATCATAGAGGTTGCGACATCGTTCTAGGACAGTGATAGATCGGTATTTCGATTTGGGGACCTTGAAATGACCCCGCTGCTCGAGGAAATAGGAGGGTTAGCCGGTATTCCTTGGGAGACTCCGGGTTCGCTCATGCCAGAAAACCGCAAGGGTAAAGGTTTCTTCAAAATGATGGGGTTGAAGAAAAATTCAGATTTGACTTGTTTGAAGGACTCCTATGTTCCTTTCGACTACCTGTACGAGAGGTACGGTCATAGCAAGTCCTACCGCACCTATCCAGACGAATTCACCCTCACATCATTGGGGCATATCCACAGGAGAGTTTTCATCTTCATGTTCTGCTTCCTGGGAATGATAGTGTTTCCCATGAAGAAGCCTAGGATCCATACCAGACTAGCCATGGTAACCAAGACACTAATGGAGGGGATTGAAGGGCAACATTTCAGCATAGTGCCCATGATTGTTGCGGAGATCTACCGAGCTTTGGAAAATTGTCAACGAGGGGCCAGTCATTTCGAGGGATGCAACTTATTACTCCAACTCTGGCTTATAGAACATCTCCAAAAGGGTCGATACCGTCAAGAGCTTCCGCGAAGGCCGTGGAATGATCATATAGCCTTTCACTATCCCAATAGAATGAATTATATGCCTGACATGTTTGCTCGGCCAGGGGATGCTCGAGGATGGGTAGAATTGTTTGAAAACTTGAAAGAAAACAAGGTGCAGTGGATGTTCGAATGGTTCCCCACAGGAGAGTTCATCATCCGCTCTCGGGACACTCCATTCCTTATACTCATTGGTCTGAGGGGAACTTATCCCTATGTCCCTCTCCGAGTCATGAGGCAGGCAGGTAGGAAGCAAGTCGTACCAAAGGTCGAGAAGATGAGTCATTTCATGGCTGATTTCCAAGACGACGACAGCCCATACAAATGTCAAGCTCAACAAATGTGGAACAGCAAGATCGTCCTAGAAAGGGATTCCATAGAACCTGACAGGTATCATGCCGGCTACACCTCATACTATCCAGGTTGGCTGGAGGAAGATCATGCTAGGTTAGGACAGCCCGGGTTTGTTCGAGGTCACAGGGTCATCGACAAAAGGGCTGAGATACAGGTCAAGTACAATCAGTTGCGCAAAAGGATCAGGGAGTGCGAGAGTGAGCATCAGGAGATTCAAGAGGCAAATCAAAAGTTGATCGAGGAATGGAAGGATATGGCTGTCAGAGCCAACAAGCGCCTAGGGCATTTGGAGCGAGGGTTATTAGAGCTGGAAGGGAAGTTCATTCGGAGGATCGAGAATTGCCAAAACGCCGAGGGAAATGAAGGAGGACATTTGGCTAGGGCCTATCTTCTGTTGGGATTGCGTGAGCTGGTGACGCTATTCGATGGAGCCAAGGATGCCGAGTCTGGGGAAGGTCCTTCTGGGACCAAATAGTTAGGAGTCTCCTTTCGTTTTCGTTTTTGAATATAATAAGGCCAATGGCCATTAGTGACATTTTTACTTATGCAACTTTAGTGTCGTTTTGGGATTCGTCTTGTTTTTATCAATAAAATGAGGCGTTTAGCACTATAAGTTCTCCAAATCAACTTGTCGCTAGGCCTACCTCAGGCACAACGAGGCACCCAATTTAGGACACGATTTATATTTTTATGCTATGTGTTTAAATACCGCAATATTTTTTTCTCAGAATCTGCACTAACTTGTTACCTTTTGTTGTTTTTACTTTTATTTTTTATTCCCCTCCCCAAAAGGTTAGTTCGTGCATTCTGGCATCATCATCCTACTCCACAAGATCTAAGGGCACTCCACCTCCTCCTCCTCCAAGTCCTATCAAAAGCAAGAACAAAGCGAAAATGGACAACATCAGAAAGGACGACTCAGCTAAAAGGGTAGAGGTTCCTCAAGGTGTTCAGGTA
>NW_017682086.1:0-2857 GCF_001879085.1 Nicotiana attenuata | reverse complement strand
TCTGAAAGACAAAATCCAATCTCTAATTGACAACAAAATCATCGTGGCCAAGGAACTTGCTCCTAATGTTCGCAACAATCCTTTGCCTGATCATAAGGGTAGTGGTGTGCATATGATCGAAGTAGAAGATGATTGGGACCCCAAAGGGTCAATTGGATTAATTGCCGAAGGTGACGAGCCCAAGAAACCAACAGTCACACTGAATCCAATCGTAGTCCAGATCCAGCCCTCTGGGGATGCTGAAGTAAACATGTCCGTGCCTCTCGAGTTTGAAACACCGTCATCCACAAAGACTGCAGAGCCAATTGAGGTGGAGTTTGGGTCTCCAAAGGCACCTGCACCATTTGAAGTTGTTGTATTACCTCCCAAAACAAGGGTGCCCATTCCTGTAGCAATGTCAGCCATAACGCCATTCCATACACAGGCCATTCCTTAGGATTACACCACCGAGGCAAGAAGGAAGGGAAAGACTAGGTCTGGAGAAGCAATTGCAGCGTAGGGTATGACCAGGACTGGCAGAATTTATACTCCGGAGCACTTAGTTGAATCAAGTAAGCAGGCCTCTGGACGGCCTATTGAAACTGGGCCCGATGATCTCTGGCGGAAGATACAGGCAAAAGAATACTCAGTTGTCGACCAATTAAACAAAACACCAGCACAGATCTCCATTCTAGCTCTACTGCAAAGCTCCGAGACACATAAGAACGCCCTAATGAAAATAGTGAGCGAGGCGTACGTACCCAGCAATATAACTGGAGGAGAGATGGCAAACATGGTCGGGCAGGTATTGGAGAGTCATAAAATCACTTTCCACGAGGATGAGTTGCCCCCTGAAGGTTTAGGCCAAAACAAAGCGTTGCACATCACTGTGCAATGCGAGGACTATTTCATCACCAGGACTTTGATTGATGGAGGGTCCAGCCTCAAAATTTATCCACTGGTGACCCTCAGAACATTAGGGAAGAGTCTGCATGAAATCAAGGATGGGGCTATCAACGTCAAAGCTTTTGATGGCTCCCAAAGGTCCACTATTGGGGAAATCAGTTTATGTTTGCAAATGGGGCCAACTTGGTTCGATGTTGGTTTTCAAGCAATAGACACCCCAGCATCCCAAAACTTACTACTAGGACGACCTTGGATCCACGCCGCTGGAGCTGTAGCATCAACCCTGCACCAGGCAGTGAAGTTCGAGTGGAATCACCAAGAGGTGATTATTCATGGTGACGGGAGTAACCCCATATACAGTCGTCAAACCATCCCAGCAATTGAAGGAAGAAGGAAACTAGGAGGAGAAACCTACCACCAGATTGAGCGAGTCAACGCCGTGGACAAAGATAAGTGGTGGGATAACAAGATAAATAGTATACTAAACTGGAGCAGGTATGAACCTGGCAAAGGGCTCGGCAAGAACCTCCAGGGAATCACCAAGCCTATCAAACTGAAGAAGCATGGCACCACTTTCGGGTTAGGGTATGGATATACTTGGGAAGAATTCAAGGATTGGTCGCCACCATGGCGCGGCCCTTATTATCCGCTGGAGCACCCGATACCCCGCCTGGAGCAGACTTTCCAGCCGGCAAACATCTTATATGGGTCAGAGGAAAATGAAACATTGGCCGCAATGAAGAACCTATTTTTGGAAGATGACGATATGGACTGTCACGTCATTCTCGAGGAGGAAGGGGAGGAAGGCCCTTCCATACAGGCGGTGAGTCGAGGGGAGCGCCTCAACAATTGGACTATCAGAACCACCAAGGCCCGGAGAGCTTCGGGGTAGCAAGGCTGAACAAAGCATTATGCATTATCTTTTACTTTTCTATAGTTGATTTCCCTTCAGTATTATCTTTAAATTTTGAAAAAAAAAGCTCCGATGTTCAAAACAATTTTGGAATTTATCAAAGAATTTCAGTTTTTAATATATGTCTCGCTCTTATTATTTTTTGTCATTTATTTTACTTTTACACAACATTACTATTACTTATCTTGATGAACCGATCAATGTGACATGCGATGAGATAACGCAACAAACGGATACAGACTCAGAAGAGGATGATATACCGGAAGACGTTGTTAAAGAGGTTGAAAACTTTGAGAATAAGCCTAAGTCTAACTTGGACAAACCGAGGTCGTCAACCTGGGGGATACAGAGAATGTCAAAGAAATGCGCATCAGTGTTCACCTGTCACCATCAGAAAAGGAGGAGTACACGGAGTTCTTGAAAGAATATGAGGACATATTTGCCTGGTCATATGATGATATGACCGATCTCAGTACATCTATTGTAGCTCACAAACTGCCAACAGATCCGACGTGTCCGCCGGTAAAGCAGAAGCTCAGAAAGTTCAAGCCAGACATGAGTCTGAAATCAAGGAAGAAGTCACCAAGCAAGTCAAAGCCAAGGTCCTCAGGGTAGTGGAGTACCCGACATGGTTAGCCAACATTGTGCCAGTGCCAAAGAAGGAAGGGAAGGTCAGAGTCAGTGTCGACTACCGGGACCTCAATCGGGCCAGTCCGAAAGACGACTTCCCCTTGCCGAACATACACATCCTGATTGACAACTGCGCCAAGCACGAGCTGCAGTCATTCATCGATTGTTTTGCTTGAAAGTACAAGAGGGGGGGGGGTGAATTGTCACTAATTGAAATTAATCGTTACTGAGTTGACTTAGAACTTTAGTAGTCGACTAAATATGGCAATCTTGCAGATATAACAGTTTGAGGCAATATGCAGAAAGTAAATGCAGAAATTAAAGACACCAGGAATTTTATACTAGTTCGGATTCAATGTGAATCCTAATCCAGTCCCCTTGGGTTGCAAGGGATTTCTCTTCAAGCAAATAAGTTTTCTTTTGAGTACA
>NW_017682085.1:9796-10522 GCF_001879085.1 Nicotiana attenuata | reverse complement strand
AAGTGGACGGCATGCCACACGATCCCCTATTATAGTTCAAAATATCTGACTTTGTAAAGAAGGCCCCATTAGGGGAATTCGACAACATAACACTTTAACCCGGCAAGGGTACAGCTAACAGCCCAAATATCCCGGCTAGGGAGAGTACAAAATAATAGTCTACACGTCCCGGCAAGGGAATAATCACAACACATCCTCTTTTAAATCACTTCTTTCTCAACTATCACATTCTTGTTCGAGCCAACGCTCCAAAATATACCAATCACAATTCTTCCTCAACCGTTCACATTATATGAAATTTATCAATTAAACAAGGAAGTTATGTCACATCATTCGAGTTAAAAGCAATTAAGACTCACGGTCATGCTAGACTCCGGTGCATAGACAACCGTCACCATGCATATACACCGTACTCCACATTTAGCAAGTAGCAAATAACATCCTAATCCTATTCCCTCAAGCCAAAGTTAGAACAAACACTTACCTCAGTCCAAGAATAGCAATCAACTCTCTAATACCGCCTTTCCTCTACAATCCAACTCCGAAACAATGATATCTAGGCATAATTAGTTCAATAATATCAATAAGGGCTCAAAAACATAATCCCATAGCCTAGAAATGAAATTCCTATCATTCTTCCAAAAATCCAAAATTCGACACCGGTCCACATGGTCCAAACACGAGGCTCGGACCAAAACCCAATCACCCATAACCCCACGAGTTCAA
>NW_017682085.1:4563-5421 GCF_001879085.1 Nicotiana attenuata | reverse complement strand
AGAGTGTAGCATCAGCACAACCGACCCCATGTGCTGGTAAGTGCCTGGCCTAACCCCGGCGAAGTAGTGACGAGGCTAGACAGGACCTACCAAAAACAACCTGTACAGATATATATACACATATACAAGAGCAACGGAAATAATAACAGAAGATATCAAGTAAAGCTGGGAAGGGGGCATGCTCGGGAATAACGGATGAAAACGAATTATTAGAAATAACAGCAGAACTACTCCAGGTTTCCATGATATATATATATATATATATATATATATATATATATATTTATATATATATATATATTTATAATATAGCTCAATTATAGCTCAAAATGTCTGACTTTGTAAAGAAGGCCCCATCTGGGCAATTCGACGACATAACATTTTAACCCGGCAAGGGTACAACTAACAGCCCAAATATCCCGGCAAGGGAGAATACGTAATAATAGTCTACACGTCCCGGCAAGGGAATAATCACAACACGCCCTCTTTTAAATCACTTCTTTCTCTAATATCACATTCTTGTTCGAGCCAACGCTCCAACATATATCAATCACAATTCTTCCTCAACTGTTCACATTATATGAAATTTATCAATTAAACAAGGAAGTCGTGTCGCATCATTCGAATTAAAAGCAATTAAGACTCACGGTCATGCTAGACTCCGGTGCATAGACAACCATCACTATGCCTATACACAATACTCCACATTTAGCAAGTAGCAAATAACATCCTATTCCTATTCCCTCAAGCCAAAGTTAGAACAAACACTTACCTCAGTCCAAGAACTAGCAAATCAAACTCTCTAACTACCGCCTTTCCTCTACAACTCCCTAACTCCGAAACAACTGATACTCTAGG
>NW_017682085.1:0-3598 GCF_001879085.1 Nicotiana attenuata | reverse complement strand
TTAAGAAGTTCATGGCTGCAAGGTTTTTGGATTTCAATATGATTGACACTAGGTCGGTCATAACTCAAGTCCAAGAATTACAAGTCATTGTGCATGACCTTCTTGCTGAAGGTATGGTCATAAATGAGGCTTTCCAAGTCGCCGCTTTCATTGAGAAGTTACCTCCGTTGTGGAAGGACTTTAAGAACTATCTTAAACACAAGCGGAAGGAAATGACACTAGAAGACTTGATTGTTCGTTTGAGGATAGAAGAAGACAACAAAAATGCTAAAAAGAAGTCACGTGGAAACTCGACAATAATAAGGGCTAATATTGTTGAGGAGGCGCCACAAAATAAGAAGAGAAAGAAGGCTTCTGGACCAAAGAATTACCCAAGCAAGAAAAAGTTCAAGGGTAATTGCCACAACTGTGGAAAATCTGGGCATAAGGTCGTGGATTGTCGTGCACCAAAGAATGATAAGAAGAAGAAGAATCAAGCTAACATGGTTGAAAATGCTGAAGAAATAGAGGACTTGTGTGCCATGTTGTCTGAATGCAACTTGGTAGGAAATCCTAAAGAATGGTGGATAGATTCTGGAGCCACCCGCCATGTTTGTGCTAACAAGGAGTTAATTTCTTCTTATGCCCCCGCAGGACCCGACGAGACAATTTTCATGGGAAATTCGTCTACAGCCAAAATTGAAGGAGTTGGCAAGATTGCGTTGAAGATGACGTCTGGAAAAATAGTGACTCTAAACCAAGTTCTCCATGTTCCAGAAATTCGCAAGAATCTGGTGTCTATCTCACTTCTTGTCAAGAATGGATTCAAATGTATTTTGGTTTCCAATAGTGTTGTACTAAGTAAGAATGATATGTATGTAGGAAAAGGTTACCTGAATGAGGGCCTTTTTAAGCTAAATGTAATAGCAGTTCCTATCAATAAAGCTAATGCTTCGTCTTACTTACATGAGTCAAACACTTTATGGCATTCACGCTTAGGTCACGTCAACTTCAAAACATTGCGAAAAATGATAAATTTAGACGTATTTCCAAAATTTGATTGCATTAATTCCAAATGTCAAATATGTGTGGAATCAAAGTATGCTAAGCATCCTTATAAGTCCGTTGAAAGGAATTCAAGTCCTTTTGACTTAATTCACACAGATATTTGTGACATGAAGTCAACACCATCTCGCGGTGGAAAAAAGTATTTTATTACTTTTATTGACGATAGCACAAGATATTGCTATGTTTATTTACTTAATAGTAATGATGAGGCAATTGATGCTTTCAAGGAATACAAGAGTGAAGTTGAAACACAACTAAACAAAAAGATCAAAATGATAAGAAGTGATAGGGGTGGAGAATATGAATCTCCTTTTGAAGAAGTATGTTTGGAAAATGGCATTATTCACCAAACAACTGCCCCTTACTCTCCACAATCTAATGGAATTGCGGAGAGAAAGAATCGAAAGTTGAAAGAGATGATGAATGTGTTGTTGATAAGTTCTGGTTTACCACAGACTTGTGGGGGGAAGCTATACTTACAGCTAACCGAATAATCAACCGTGTACCTCATAGTAAAACACAGTCCATTCCCTATGAAAAATGGAAAGGAAGGAAGCCCAGCTTGAAATACTTCAAACTGTGGGGGTGTTTAGCTAAGGTACAAGTTCCTAAACCTAAAAGGGTTAAGATAGGTCCAAAAACGGTTGATTGTGTATTTATTGGATATGTAACCAATAGCAAGGCATATCGTTTTCTGGTTCATAAGTTAGAAAATCCTGAGATTCACGTTAATACAATAATAGAATCAGATAATGCTGAATTCTTTGAAACTATTTATCCGTGTAAAAAGGAAAGTGAAGTGACCTACCAAAAGTCAAAACGACCTCGGGAGGAAATAACGGATGGTATGCCTAATGAGGAAAATTCGAGAAGAAGTAAACGTCAACGGACATCTACTTCATTCGGTCCAGATTTTCTGACTTTCCTGCTAGAAAACGAGCCTCGTACCTTCAAGGAAGCAATGTCTTCCTCAGAAGCACAATATTGGAAAGAAGCTGTCAATAGTGAAATAGAATCCATATTGAGCAACCATACCTGGGAATTGGTTGATCTTCCTCCAGGTAACAAAACATTGGGTTCTAAATGGATTTTCAAGAAGAAAATGAAAGACGATGGTACTAATGACAAATACAAGGCAAGACTTTTTGTCAAAGGATTTAGACAGCGAGAAGGTCTTGACTATTTTGACACATACTCGCCGGTAACAAGAATTACATCCATTCGGATGCTAATAGCATTAACCGCCATGTATGATCTTCAAATCCATCAAATGGATGTAAAAACAGCCTTCTTAAATGGTGATTTAGAGGAAGAAATTTACATGGACCAACCTGAAGGGTTTGTGGTTCCGGGAAAAGAAAAGAAGGTGTGTCGACTTGTTAAGTCTCTTTATGGACTAAAACAAGCACCCAAGCAATGGCATGCGAAATTTGACCAAACAATGTTGTCAAATGGCTTTAAGATTAATGAATGTGATAAATGTGTTTACATTAAGAACATTTCAAATCATATAGTCATTGTTTGCTTATATGTTGATGATATGCTAATAATGAGCGAAGATATTGCCGATATTCAAGCTACTAAGCGTATGCTTGCTAGTAAGTTTGATATGAAAGACTTAGGAGTTGCCGATGTAATTCTAGGAATTAAAATCCAGAGGACTCCTCAGGGTCTAGCTTTGTCTCAATCACATTACGTGAAAATGGTACTTGAGAAATTCAAACACTTGGAATTTAGAAGTGCAAGAACTCCAATTGACTTAAATCATCATCTTATAAAGAATAAAGGTGAAAGTACATCTCAATTGGAGTATGCTCGTGTATTGGGAAGCTTAATGTACATCATGAACTGTACACGACCTGATATAGTTTGTGCAATAAGTAAACTTAGTCGATTCACAAGTAATCCAAACAAACATCACTGGGTGGCAATGAAACGAGTTCTGGGATATTTGGAATATACCCAAGACTACGTTTTGCACTACAATAAATATCCTGCGGTTATCGAAGGATATAGTGATGCAAATTGGATAACCGGCTCAACAGAAACAAAGTCCACAAGTGGATATGTTTTTACTGTTGGTGGAGAGCAGTATCTTGGAAGTCTTCCAAACAAACGTGCATCGCTCGCTCTACAATGGAATCAGAGTTTATAGCTTTGGATAAAGCCGGTGAAGAAGCTGAATGGCTTCGAAATTTCTTAGAAGACATTCCATTCTGGCCAAAACCTTTGGCTCCTATTTGCATACATTGCGATAGTGAGGCTGCAATAGGACGGGCAGGGAGCGTTATGTATAACGGAAAGTCTCGTCATATACGACGAAGACATAACACCGTTAGACAACTACTTTCTAGTGGAATTATCACTATTGATTATGTAGATCAAAGGATAATGTGGCGGATCTGCTTACAAAAGGCTTAACTAGAGAGGGAGTTGAGAAATCATCTAAGGGAATGGGACTATGGCCGAGGACAAGTCAACATGGCGGTAACTCTACCTAGAATTTTGGATGTTCCGAGATCTAGGTTCAAGGAGCTCAAACAAAGTTGTG
>NW_017682084.1:3093-10525 GCF_001879085.1 Nicotiana attenuata | reverse complement strand
GGTTGACTGCTGGGGTAAAAATACTGAGGAGGACCCTGAACTTTGAAGCTAGGGGTTGGGAGACCTTTGTTTGCAGCCGGTTGGACCCTACTACACATGACCAGACTCTTCCTCTACACCGGGTTGTGTTGGTTGCATCGATCATGGCGGGATACCCCATTAATGTGGGGAATGTGATGCCCCGCATTATCTCATTAGTGGGTACGGAGCATGATCGGAACTACCCTTACCCCAACACCCTCTCTATGTATTTTCGGGACTTGGAGGTGGAAAAGAAGCCCTATGATGTCAAAGCCAAACCAGTAGCCCCGTTCTCATGGTATAGTTTGAAGGGGCCAGACAACCCCAAGAACAAGAACTACAAGGCCCCTGCTTCTGCCCCAACTGGCCAGTCTGAAGAGCCAGTGGTGGTAGAGGCCTCCACTGAGCCTACCTCCAAAGTTGCTAACATGCCTTCCGGACCTTCCACTACTGCTGACTTGCCTCCTGGTCCTTCTACCTCAGCTGGCCCGGAGATTCCATCTTCCCGGGCCCATCCTATCACTGCCCACCGGCAGAGCCAGACGCTTCAGAGCCTGAACAACTGGATGTATACTGCTTTATCCAAGTTGTCTACCTTGACCTCCACCATTGCAGCTCAGTCAGCTCCTCAGCCAGTGCAGGTCCCACAGTCCATTGAGGATGCATTGAAGAAGATACTAGAAAACCAAGAGAAGATTCTCAGTACCCAGGCTGATTTGGCAAAGGCAGTGGATTCACATGGCAAGGCTCTAAAGGAGCTTGCCAAGGAGCACAAGAAGCTGCGCAAGACACGGGCCTCCAAGGAGTCCGTGAAGGAGCTGAGGGCGGATGTAGATAGACTGAAGGAAGACCAGCTGCCTTTAGACTTATTGTTTGAGGACCCAGCTCCAGCAGCAGTTCCAGTAGCAGCCACAGATCCGGAGCAGACACAGAGGCCTTCAAAGAAGAGGAGGAAGATCCCTAGTGCAACTGATGCCATCATCCAGTTGGCGGACCCACCGGAGGCTTCCTCCAGTCAGCCACAAGATGTACCAGATCCACAGCCGGTCCAGATCCAGTCCCAGGTCCCAGCAGCTAAGCAGCAGGATACCGGGAACCAGTCTGAGGTTCCCGAGCACACAGAGGACCCAGGGACCACTCATGATCCTATGCAGACGGACATGGCTTAGGGAGTCTTCATATCCTTTCTTGATTATTTTTTGTGCTTATTTTGTTTAGCTGGCATTGGGGACAATGCCAGCTTTTATTTGAGGGGGTGCGCCCTATATTTTTGTTGGATGACTGTATATATATACTGATTCATTTTATACTTTCTTGTTTTTCATTTGGTATGTATATAATTTTACATTTAGCTACTTTTATCGCACTTTTTATCTTTCCTTTGGTCTGCATATAAAGTTACATCATTGTATATATTCATTCCCCGTTGTATATTCAAAGCCCCTATTGTACATATTTATTCTATTGTCTATCTTCGCAAAAAAAAAAATTGTTTTTAGCTTCTTATATAGGCTCGTAGCCTTTTGTTTTGTTTTGGACGTTTTAATAAGCCTTTGGTTTTCTTAATGCCACGGTTCTTTCCAAAGGTGGAGTTTTGTGTGAACCGGGTGGCTCTTCCCAATGATAGATGGCGTGACAACCTTCTTAAGGGTTTGAGTCCGTTTTTCTTTTTGTTTTTAGTAGTTTGTAGTTAAGAGTACCTCAAGCAAAGCTTCACTTGGGCCTAGCACATTTACCTTTGATCTTATGGTCAAAAACAAATTGTTGTGTTTAGGATGGTGAAAGTCGTGGCCTTGAGACTCTTGTGTTGACCGATAATCATCAAGTGGTTTTTCGGGACCATTATGTGCTCAAATCGTATCTAAGGTCGTTGTGGGCTCCCGACTCGATGTCTTTAGCAATTCCCTAGTTTGTGTGGTGAGAAATCGAATTGCAAGTCCAAGTCCCGAGCCATTGGTCTAGAACTTGCCCTGAATGTTTGTTGAGGCGAAATCCTAAGTGAATTTTTACTTGAGACGTGATTATAGGCTCTCCTTGATCCAAATGATAGTTGAACAAATTCCATAGCCTGCCAATGATATGATCCCTAGTTAACTCTTTTGAGCCTTAGACCTTTTTCTTTCAAGAACCATGTTACAAGCCTATACCCGTTCTAAAAGATACCCTCTCTTGGCACCCGATCTTTCCTTGAGCACATGGCAAAAATATAAGTTTGGGGGGAGAGACGAGGATGACAACAAAGTGGTATAAGACACAAAAATGAAGAAAAGGAAAGGCAATGAAAAAGAAAGAAAAGCAAAAAGACAAAAAGAATGCTCAATGTGAGAAAGAATAAAAAGGGATTCAAGAAAAGTAAAAAAAAAGAAAGTTGTGGAAAGTTGAAAAAGGAGAAAAGAATTGAAATGCATAAGAAAGAGTGACAATGGGTCTCTCTAACCCCTTGTAAAGAGGTGAAATGACTCAAAGAGTCAAGTGAATTGTGCCAAAAGAAGTGCTTAAGGGAAGATGGAATCCACTTAGACCAAAACATTTCCTACCCTGAACCAAAAGCCTTCACGATGACTCCACAAAAGCCCTATATGATCTTGAGTTGAATGAAGCTTACATTAGTGGAAACTTACATAAGGGGCAAGCATATGGTACCTAGAGCTGGACTTGTGACCTTTTCTTGAGAGAGATGAGTGAATTCCCATTAACCTCGATTTGTGTGTCAATACTCTAAAATGGTGAGGTTTGCTTAGGGAGAGTTGAGGATGTGTGAGTTTGGGTTCCACAATGACTAATGTAATTGAAAGAGTTCGTTGATGGGTTAAGTCAACTCTTGATGCTCTTGTGTCACACTTCATCCTTGGTTTTTCAAAGGTTAAATGTTGTTAATGATGCATTCGTATTGAGGGAAATTGTTAGTCCCACTTGATGCTTGTTGAGGTTACTTTAGGATAGCTGAAAATTCTTGGATTTTACCTTAAGGGGTGGGTCTTATTTTGTTTGCTTGAGGACAAGCAAAAGCTTAAGTTTGGGGGAGTTGATAACTAGGGATTTTGACGTGTTTTATGCTCCTTCTTGCTTACGCTTTGATGATAACTTCATGCAAAATAGTCCCAAAAGGCTCATAAGTTGTGCTTGATTGCAGGTTTGATCGACAAAGTGACGAAATGTCAAGGTTCGGCTCAAAAGGAGTGAAACCTGCTCAAGTACGAAAGACAAGGCAAACTCAGGACAAATAGGCCTAGTGCGGCCGCACTACATTCTGTGCGATCCGCACTAGGGAGATTCAGAGAGTAGATTTCAAGGCATAAAACCTAGTGCAGCCGCAGTCAATTCTGTGCGGTCCGCACTTGGGAGATTCAGAGTGCTGGAAAAATAAGCTTCAAGGCAGTGCGGCCGCAGTCAATCTTGCGCGGTCCGCACTGAAGGCTCCGCGGCTGCACTACCATTATGTGCGGTCCGCGGAAGAGAAGATCAGAGAGTTGCAACTTGCCCAGGTTTATGCCATCGCGGTCCGTGGTCATGTTTGTGCGGACCGCATTGGAAGCCTCCGCGGCCGTTGTTCATTCTGCGCGGTCCGTGGAGCCTGAGTTCAGAGAGCCAAGACTTCAAGACCAAGAGCCTAGTGCGGCCGCAGTCCATTTTGTGCGGCCCGCACTGACCCCGCAGGGGCATTTTTGTCCAGTTTTTCCAGCTTAGTATAAATAGAACCTTTTTCCATTTTTAGGGTATCCGTTATTTTAGAACAGCAGCTGCACTCGTGAGGAGCTATTTTGTAGCCATTTTGGGCATTTTAGCTTAACTCTAACAATAGATTCTCTGTATTTTCTTTAGTGTTTAATTAGTATCTCTTTTTCTTCATCTATTTCTCTATTTTCTTCTTCAAGCATGAGTAGCTAAACCCATTATCTAGGGTTGTGGCTCAACCCTAGTGTGGGTAATTGATGGGTGTTGTGATTTAAGGCTAGATTGATTATGGGTGTTTGTCATTTGGGTCAATTTTATGGTTTAATTTATGAATTAGTGGTTGCAAACACTAGTTTGTGCTAAGTTGACTTGGCTCTTCTTGAGAAAGAGAGCCTAAGTCTCCAAAATTGACTCAACAAGGCATTGGGATGGACTCAAGAGATTTGATAGTCCCAATTAAAGGGTTAAACCTCGAGAGAGTAATTACCCGACTTGAACCCTAGTTGCTCGAGCAAATATGCATACCCAATTGGTCTCCAGAGAGTCAATTGGGCAAAACCACTCTTTCTACCGAGAGGTGTAGAGTGGGTAGTATTGAGTAACGGTTATAACATATTTCCCCAAACATGTCAATCGTGCCTTAGATGCAATTACCCGTCAATTAGCCACCTAGGTGAAGGTCACTACCCCAGTACCCTTTAAACCATTAGATACAACTTGTAACAATTTACTCTTTAAATTGTAGTTTGATAATAGTAGAATATAAAGAAAATCCAAAAATTAATAGAAGATCAATTAAGAGCATACACTCAATCCTAGGCGAAGTAGATACCCGACTCCAATCCTAGATCTCTATGGAATCGATCCCGACCCACAAATCGGGTAAAAGCTATTGTGACCCTCTCTTGCTACTTTTTAGTGGTGCGGAGTTGGCTGCGATCAGCCCTTAAACTACTCGGATTGACACCAAATTTTGTGGGTAGGTATTAAGTGATATTTTGGACTTGTACCGGGCTTCAAAACCAACATACAAGCCCGATACCCATGAAATCAATCATTAGTTAGTTTCTTTAAATCCTTAATATTTCAGATTAACAATTTCTAATAAAAATCCATTACTCGAGCTAGGGACCTCGGAATTCAATTTTGGGCATATGCCCAGGTCCCATATTTTCCCGCGGACCCTCCTGAACCCACGAATCTGGGCCCGTTTGCCTAAAATGTTGACCAAAGTCAATCTTAGCCTTTTAAGAAAATCCTTAAGAGTCAAATGTGCATATTTCAATCCAAACTCTTCTAAATCCCGAACCAATATTCTCCGCATGTCCTCCTCGGACTCCCAGGTCGCCTCCTCCACTGGACCCGCACTGCAGAAATCCTCTTGGACCTCAACTGGCAATCCTGCCTATCAATGATGGCAACTGGCTCCTCCTCATAACCCAAACTCTCATCCAGCTGAATAGTACTGAAGTCTAACACATGGGACAAGTCGGCATGATACTTCCGAAGCATCGATACATGAAAAACTGGATGAACTCCCGATAAGCTGGGGGGTAATGCAAGCTCATAGGCAACCTCCCCAACTCTCCTCAACAACTCAAAGGGACCAATAAACCTTGGTCTCAACTTCCCCTTCTTCCCGAACCTCATAATGCCCTTCATTGGCGAGACTTTCAAGAGAACCTTCTCTCCAACCATGAATGATACATCACGCACCTTCTGATCCGCGTAACTCTTCTGTCTGGACTGAGCTATGCGAAGCCTCTCCTGAATCAACCTTACCTTATCCAAGGCATCCTGCATCAAATCTGTACCATATAACTTAGCCTCGCCAGGCTCGAACCATCCGATAGGAGCACGATAACACCGACTATATAAAGCCTCGTATGGAGCCATCTCAATGCTGGACTGATAGTTGTTGTTGTATGCAAGCTGCGCCAAGGGCAAGAATTGGTCCTACTGCCCTCCAAAGTCAATCACACAGGCTCTAAGCATATCCTCTAGAATCTGAATTGTCCGCTCGGACTGTCTGTCGGTCCGAGGATGGAATGCTGTGCTAAGCTCTACGCGGGTCCCCAACTCACTCTGAACGGCTCTCCAGAAATGGGAAGTGAACTGAGGGCCTCTCTCTGGTATAATAGAAACAGGCACACCGTGCAACCGGACAATCTCCCGATTATATATCTGAGCATACCTCTCTGCTGTATAAGTAGTCGCCACTGGAATAAAGTGGGCCAACTTGGTCAACCTATCAATGATGACCCATACTAAATCAAACTTCCGCAAGGTCCGCGGCAACCCAACTACGAAATCCATGGTAATGCGCTCCCACTTCCACTCTGGTATAGACATCTGCTGAAGTAGGCCACCTGGCCTCTGATGATCATACTTGACCTGTTGGCAATTCAAACACCTAGACACATACTCCACTATGTCCTTCTTCATCCTCCGCCACCAATAATGCTGCCTCAAGTCACGATACATCTTTGTAGCTCCCGGGTGGATGGAATACCGCAAATTGTGTGCCTCCTCTAGTATCCTCTCCCTTAGGCCGTCAACATTAGGAACACGGAGACGACCCTGGAGCTGCAAAACACCATCCTCGCCGATATAAACCTCCTTGGAACCTCCCTGAAGCACCGTCTCTCTGAGAACCGCCAGGTGTGGATCATCGAACTGCCGGGCCTTTATTTCCCCCAATCATAAAGACTGAGCAACCATACATGCAAGAACCCGGATGGGCTCCGAAATGTCCAACCTCACTAGTCTGTTAGCCAAGGACTGAATGTCCCAAGCTAGTGGCCTCTCCTCTGCTGGAATGAATGTCAACCTACACATACTCTCTGCCTTCCTGCTTAAGGCATCCGCGACCACGTTCGCCTTTCCCGAATGATAAAGAATTGTGATGTCATAATCCTTCAGTAACTCGAGCCACCTGTGCTGCCTCAAATTAAGATACCTCTGCTTGAACAAATTCTGCAAGCTGTGATGATCAGTATAAACCTCGCATGAAGCCCCGTACAAGTAGTGCCTCCATATCTTAAGAGCATGAACAATCGCCGCCAACTCCAGATCGTGCACAGGATAATTTTTCTCATGAATCTTCAGCTGACAGGAGGCATATGCAATAACTCGCCCCTCCTACATCAATACACAACCCAAGACAATGCGCGAAGCATCACAATACACTGTATACATCCCTGAACCGGAAGGCAATACAAGAACTGGTGCTGTAGTCAAGGCTGTCTTGAGCTTTTGGAAGCTCGCCTCGCAATCATCGGACCAATGGAAAGGAGCACCCTTCTGGGTCAATCTAGTCAGAGGTGATGCAATAGATGAAAAGCCCTGCACAAACCGCCTGTAATAGCCTGCTAACCCCAGGAAACTCCTGATCTCGGTCACCGCGTTAGGGAGTGGCCAACTCTAAACTGCGTCAATCTTCTTGAGATCCACCTTAATTCCCTCTCCTGATACAATATGTCCCAAGAATGCCACTGACTCTAGCCAAAACTCACACTTGGAGAACTTAGCATATAGATTCTGCTCTCGCAAGGTCTGAAACACTACTCTCAGATACTGCTCGTGCTCCCCCAGGCTACGTGAGTATATCAAGATGTCATCAATGAAGATGATGACGAAGGAATCAATATAAGGCCTGAACACCTTGTTCATCAAATCCATAAATGTTGCTGGGGGCATTAGTCAAGCCAAGGACATCACCAAAAACTCATAAACT
>NW_017682084.1:0-1159 GCF_001879085.1 Nicotiana attenuata | reverse complement strand
CCCGCCCCGCCCCGCCCCGCCCCGTATATATCTAAATCCGTCATGCTCCGCACCCGTACCGCTCCACTACCATAACTGTTAGAAGTTAAAACGATTTCACTTTGGATAGCTCATCTTTCACAAGATATCATAGTCAAGTGAAGCATGCATTTCTGATATCAAATCTGTAATAGCTGGCTAAAGAAACAAAGACTGATCGTAGGACAAGAAAAAGTTTTCAATTTGTTGTAAATTTGATGGGCTCAAAACAAACAAGTTAGGTGAATCTTGCGAGTTATTCTGCTCTGCATCAAAGTTTCTTTGTCTTGATAAATTATTTACGGTTATGAAAATTGGAAAGCTAGACATAGATCATTCTCGAAGGTCGGTAGTGCTCAGTCCTTCGTTCGTAGGCTTGAATCATATTATTGTAAACTAGCTTTGTTGGAAGATATCACACTCACTGCCACAGGTGAATATGCTTCACATTTTCAGTATATCAGTTAATTTGGGTCGGCTAAGATAATAAAGTAATGAATGACCACTGAACAAGTATGAATGTCATCTAGTGCTAAGCTCTCCCCATATTCTATTTGCAATCTATTTACCTTAAAAATATTTATATAAATATATGAGATTTCACTATAATAATAAGTCTTTCTTTTTGGTAAGCAGGACGTGTCTTATATGAATCAGTACATTAAGATGTAGCTTAATTATTAACCATTCATGTTTATACTTCAATACCACACAAGGGGGTAGGGGATGATTTGTGTGATACCCAATTTTTGCTTAACTGAACTATAGAAGGACCTGGTTCTTCTATGTGTTCCAACTACTACTGTTTGCGGAATAAGAAGTAAAGAAAATAAAGAACACAGAGATTTTTACGTGGAAAACACCTGGCTCAAAAGGTGAAAAAACCACGACCTACTACTCAGTAGGATTTTCCCAAATTTTCACTAAAATCACTGAGCCAAAACAGCATTTGCAAAACTCTTTGTAAACCTAAGGATTAACTCTAATCCCGTTGCGGCACATAGCCTCAACTGTTGCGACAACTTCAAGTTAACTCTAACTTGAACACTCTAGGTACCTAATACAATTGCTTCTATAAAAGCTGAAAGGTACACTGTAAAATCACCTACTACAATTGAACTAGAATAAAAGATAGACACTT
>NW_017682083.1:8385-10527 GCF_001879085.1 Nicotiana attenuata | reverse complement strand
TAAGGGAGTAATATTTTAGTACAGGTTTATTGAGTTATATTTTGGGATCGGGATGCGCGCCGCATCAGGTGGTTTTTATGTATTCTTTCTCTGCTGAGATTCATTATTGTGAAATTGATATTCGCTTAAGGATTGGTTATCGCTGAGTATTGGTAGAAATCCTGGGTTCCGTATTTGTTTAATGCAAGTTACTGTTATATTTCGTTCTGCGATTCTTTTTTGTCTTAGTATAAACTGTTGCAGGTTATATATTGTTATGCCCCGCCGTAGCCTCATCACTACTTCGTCGAGGTTAGGCTCGGCACTTTCCAGTACATGGGGTCGGTTGTACTGATACTGCACTCTGCACTTTCTGTGTAGATTTCGGTGTTGGTAGTGGCTGATCGAGAGGTCGGTTGCTGATTCTACATCCAAGAGACCCAAGGTAGACCTGCAGGCGTCCGCAAGCCCTAACGTCCCCTCCTATCTTTACTTCATTTCTGTTTTACTTTCTTTGAGAAAGATGTTATTTCTTTCAAACCATTACTTGTAGTATTCATAGAATGTTCGTGAGTTGTGACACCATTTTCTGGGTAGTATCTACTTCGGATTTCGTTAATAGTATATGAGTAATTAGTTAAATTATGTACTTCCGCTTTTATTTCTGCTAATGCAGTTTTGTTGAACTTTAATTATAAAAGAATAAAGGAAAGAGGTGTAATAATATGTAATGTTGGCTTGCCTAACGAGTACAATGTTAGGCGGCATCACGGTCCCGAAGGTGGGAAATTTGGATCGTGACAAGTTGGTATCAGAGCACTAGGTTGCCTAGGTCTCACAATTCACGAACAAGCTTAGTAGAGTCTGAGGGATCGGTACGGCGACGTCTGTGATTATCCCCAGAGGCTACGGAGTTAGGAACAATTTCACTTCTATACATCTCTGTCGTGCGGTTTGATCTCTCAATGCTAATTGAACCATCTACTCTATTCTTTCGCAGATAGCGAGAATATGTACCGCTTAATCAGCTGATCAGCAGCCCAAGCCCCAAGTGGCAGCTCCTACGAGGGGTAGAGGACGAGGATGAGGCCGTGCTAGAGGCCGAGGCAGGGGCAGGGCTCAGCCCAGAGCTCGAGTAGTAGCACCAGCGGCGGAGCCTCAGGTAGAGTTTGATGATGAGATTCCGGCCCAGACCGTTCCACCAGGGCCAGCTCAGGTTCCAGAGGGGTTCATAGCTACCCCGGTACTTCAGGATGCTTTGGTCCGTCTAGTGGGCCTTATGGATAGTATTACCCAGGACGGTATGCTTCCTGTAGCACCAACCATCTCTCGAGTTGGGGGAGGAGCACAGACTCCCGCTACTCACACTCCGGAGCAGATGGCTCCCCGGTTTCAGACTCTAGCAGTTCAGCCAGTTGGGGTAGTTTCGCCAGGTCTTGTGGCACAAACCGGTGATGGATCAACTATGTCTTCTGATGCTTTGTGGAGATTGGACAGGTTTACCAAGCTTTTCACTACTACTTATGGTGGTACATTTTCAGAGGATCCCCAGGATTATTTGGACAGTTGTCACGAGGTTATACGAAACATGGGGATAGTGGAGACCAATGGGGTCGACTTTGTTGCTTTTCGTCTATCAGGTTCCGCCAAGAAATGGTGGAGGGATTATTGTTTGGACAGACCAGCCGGGTCACCAGCTCTCACTTGGGACCAGTTCTCGCAGCTATTCTTGGAGAAGTATCTTCCTATCACTCAGAGAGAGGACTATCGGAGGCAGTTTGAGCGCCTTCAGTAGGGTTCTATGACCGTCACTTAGTACGAGACCAGATTTGTTGATCTGGCTCGTCATGCTCTTCTTATACTTCCCACCGAGAGAGAGAGGGTGAGGAGGTTTATTCAGGGACTCGCTCAACCTATCAGATTGCATATGGCTAAGGAGACAGGGAGCGAGATTTCTATCTAGGATGCAGCCAATGTGGCCAGACGCGTTGAGATGGTTTTAGCTCAGGGGAGTGGTCAGGGGTCTGACAAGAGGCCTCGTCACTCCGGTGGATTCAGTGGGGCCTCATCTGGAGGTCGAGGTACTTTTGGTAGAGGCCATCATCCCAGGCCATTTCATTCAGCACTTCAGACATCCCATGGAGCTTCAGGGGGTCGGTGGTC